>NC_090880.1:28715248-28735248 GCF_036669935.1 Montipora foliosa
CTATGCAGTGGGCGGTTGATGTTCAATGGAAACAATCATAACACCTCAAAAAAAAAAAGCTTGATATTGATTGGACGAAAACAGTATACAATTAATCCCGACTAGTGAGGAAAACGAAGATCGAAGACCATTAATCTCTGGTAAGTTATCGAAGGTTCTTTGGCCTGGAAAACTGAGAAGAGTCAATCTATTTTTACCGATCATTTTGAACAGCAGGAAGGAAACCTTAACTTACCAGGTCTGTGGTTGGTAAACACTTCTTTAACATGATTAATTCAGGGGCAAAAAGGTTCACTGTGCGCCGCTTAAATGTTTGTCTCCGTGACTGAGTAATTTACAGGAGCTTTGACTTTCAATACGTAAGTGAGGGCTTCAAAATTGACTAATTTTCGCAATGTTTGAGGACTGCAATTTGGAAATGACCTAATAGTAGGCTATTAAATGCCATCTCGTTAGTCCGACTCGAAAATTCACTTACCATGTCGAGAACAGATCACTTGATGCCTCAAAACTGGAGCAAAAATCGAGTTAATCTTTTGCAGTTCACAGCGTCGCTGCCCAAACTCAACTGAATGTGGTGTTAAGGTGGAGCAATTTTAAAGTCAAAGCGAAGAAAGAATACGAACGTTGATTGGCTCAAGTAAACTGGTTAATCTAGATCTTAACAGGTTAATCTGGATCTTGACTCAGTGAAAATATGGTTCCACTGACAAATCCACGTGATTTACAGCAATGTAGTTTTCCATAGACTTCATTAGATCTGTTACGTAATTGTGAGCTCTAAAGTTATATAATAAAGCATCCCCAACTACCAGCAAATTTAATCGACTGATCAGTCTAACAGTTTCTTCTTCATTTTTAAAAGTAATTTTGCTTCTACTGTGTCCTTTGATGAAATTTCGACCACGGTTATAAGTTTTTGGCTTCTACCATTGTTGCTTGCTTGATTGCCATAAATATCCCAGGGCTAATTTCAACTGCAGACAAGATAAAGAATAAATAAAAGTTTCTAACAAATGAAGTGGAACATCGATAGTCATTGGTATTGTGTTCGAGCCGCATTAGCAATGATAAAGCGCATCTAGGTTCCCAATTTAAAGTTTGTTTAAAACATGCACATTTTTCAAACACCAAAAAATTATATTTTGCTTGATCTTTTGAACTCTATTCATATACACGGACGTCTCTTGCATAAAATAAAAAAGTAGACAGTGGAGGGGTAAACGAAAAATATGAGCGCTCGGAACCCCACTGTGGAGGTAAAATTAAAAGGTCTCTTTCTTGTAAAGTTGTTTTTCAATCTATCATGCAATAAGAAAACTACATTGTTCATGTTAAAAGAGTTCCCTAAGCTTTTGCGTTAATTGTGCTGTTAGACTACTAGTGAGCAAAATAAAGAGGTTCTTAACTGACTCTTAGCCTGAGTATGTTCTTAACATGATGTTGGTTAATGGTTAACTCCGTTTTTTTGTACAATCCCGTTTTTCCTGTACTCTTACGTAAGACGTGAGGTGACATTAAAAATGCTCGCGGCAGTGATCGGAACAAGAATGAAAATCACGTTTTCGTGGCGTGTCTTTTTTTAATGCCAGGCTTGCTATTAAAAACCGTAACAAAAGAGGGGTTCGTGAGGTCTCATGGTCATATAGGTTTCACAATTCGAGTGTTTTCAACAACACATCTGGCAATAGAAATAGCTTCCAGCTAAGACCTTTGCCGCTTCCCAGGCAAGCTAAGAACTCCCACCTCGGCCAAAGGCTTTCTCTGTCTTGTGTTTCAGTTCTTTCCATTACTAGGGCTAACGAGTAAACAAATCACTTCAAATTATGCTTTAACTATGTTTGTAGATACCGCACTCTTGACCTTCGTCAGTACTGCTTTTGTCCTCGAATGATCTCTAAATACCTCCTCTTGGCGTCTCGGTTGGGTTCCAGCGCTTAGTTAGACACATTTGTTTTGTTCAATGCAAGTTCAAAAGACCAAGCAAAATTACCAGAAAGTTATAAAAGACTTATAAAAAGTTGTAAAAAATTGTAAATCCTAGCAATCTTTGGACTGAAAATATAAAGCTTATTCTAATCTTGTCTGACTATAACCAAGGTGCTCAGACAGCGCTTTATTGAAGCTATTAAGGACGGTGCCTACTATTGTTACTGCGCATACGTTCTGCGCATCTCCAGATACTCGAGTTTCCTACTATCGGTGATGCTTACTGATACAGGGATATTTTTGCGCGGGTTTAAAACTATCCGGAGAAAGTAGATCTTAATAAGTGCTTGTGGTATCCAAAAAGAAAATTGTGGGTAACCATGCATTTCTGAGAGATAATTAAGCTTCAATTTGAGAAAGAATGCCACAACTTTAAGAGGCTAGAGTTGCACTCGGCTGCGCCTCGTGCAACTCTTACGCCTCTTTCGTGATCTCCAAACTTCCCACGTGCTCATTATCTCGACACACGCTCGCTGACGCATGAAGTAATTGTTAATTCTTGGGTCCGGGAAGCAAGATTTGCGTCCGCAACAATATTTCCCAAGTGGCCAAACTGGGAAACATTTGAGTCCGCGACAATGTTTCGTAACCATGTTTCCGTAGTTTAGCCAGGTCCTTAGGATCCAGGATTTGCTAAAAGCACACGTGAAACATAATTTACATAAAATGTTTGAAAATGAAGAATTTGTAGGCTTGCTAAAGGTTTTAATTTTGCTTCGAGATGCCTGTATTATCAAATCAAAAGATCTCTTAAAAGAACATTTGTGTACATGTCTTCTTCTCATCAGCACAGGTGAGACTTCCAGGCTGCACGTGGATATCGCTGCACGTTATTTCTGAGTGCCTTCTAACCACAAGCCCACTGCATGTAATGATGAAGCTGCAAGGAACACGGCGTTGAGAGTGCTTGTAGGAGTTACTCATACTCATCACAGATGTCATCGACCCCTACAGTAATACAGTAATTTACAGTGTGCAAAAATTTGGTTTTATCAACGGAGTTGATATATAATGTAAATTGACCACCGTACAGGAATTCTAAAAGCTGACGTTTCGAGCGTTAGCCCTTCGTCAGAGCGAATCGAAGAATTATGGGTTGTGTGTAGTTTTTTATAGTAGAGTAGGAGCTACGTGAAAATCAGGAATACATTAGTTAAATGAAAAGCGTTCGTTAATACCGTGGGGATTAAGGGTGCCGATTCGGAAGATGAATCTTGCGGCTTTCCGTCGTACCTAGTTGTAGGGAAAGGCCGCAGATAGCCATGTGTTGTTTGGCGTGTTTAGGGAGATCAAAATGACGAGCTACTGGCTTAGATGTATCATCAAGTGAGGGTGAACGGAATAGACCCATATCACTCAATGTCCAAACAAAAGATTTTGCCCGTCGAACCTCTCATTCAATGTGAGGCTGGACGGGCATAGACAATGCAAAGACAAAGCCTTTATTCCCCAAGGACTCCAAAATGGCCGCCGAGTGATAAAGGTGAATCATTCTGTCATTCTTATCCTTTTGGGACGCTTGTAGTGCTGACTGTCGATCAAATTGTTGGGCACGATGATGGTCCGCTTTGACCACAGAGAATCCATAGCCACGTTTTTCGAAAAACTGGCACATCGCCTCTGATTTGCTGGAAAAGTGTGCACTACAAACCTACAATTTCTCACAGTTTTTTGTTGTATTCATCATCACATCCATCACATGTCAAGAACACCATTCCTTATTCTCAACTTCTTAGACTTTCACGTCAATGTAGTGATGACTCCGACTTTTCCAGCAAATCAGAGGAGATATGCCAGTTTTTCGAAAAACGTGGCTATGCTGTCTCCTTAAGCCCCATTTACACGAGCAATTTTTCCTTGACAAGTTTTCCTTGACAAGGAAAAATTGCTCGTGTAGATGGGGAATAGTGGACAAATTTTCCTTGTCAAGGAAAATCTGGCGTGCTAGCTTTTCCTTGACAAGGAAAAATTGTCAAGTCAGAAATTTGCTCGTGTAGATGGACAACAAGGAAAATGTGACAAGGATATTATTGATTTGCAGCACTTGTCAAGGAAAACTTGTCAATTTTTCATTTACACTACCAAGGAAAACTTGTCAAGGAAAAACTTGTCAAGGAAAACTTGCTAGTGTGTACAGTCGGCAAGTTTTCCTTGACAAGTGGACTTGTCAAGGAAAAATTGCTCGTGTAAATGGGGCTTTACTTGCTTTGAAAGAGACATGTCGAGAACAGATCACTTGATGCGGCCTCAAGACTGGAGCAAAAGTCGAGTTAATCTTTTGCAGTTCACAACGTCGCTGCCCAAACTAAACTGATTATAGTGTTTTAATTAAAGAATACGAACGTTGATAGGCTCAACTAAACTGGTTAAGCTGGATCTTGACTCAGTGGACTCCTCAGTGACTCCTCTGCTCCTCAGTGACTCCTCTGCTGATATTCCATCATCATCATCTTAAAAGATAAGTTCTATTGATACTTGTAAGTTTTGTGATAGGTGTCCCGGAGGAGTCCCTTATCTTGATAGCTCCAGTTGTCCATCCAGCTATGCCTCATTACCTCGACTCGATATAACTTCTTCTATTTCCAACATTGGTCATCTTACTAATTTAGATATTGATCTTCATATGCCCTCTGACTTGAATTTTAATTATTTCACTACACATGACTTTCATGCTAATGAAGATATTGTAAAGTGTCTAACTAATAATTCACTCTCCTTTCTTAATTGTAATATTAGGAGCTTGCAGGCTAATTTTGATAATCTGGTTAATATGCTATCCGAATTACATTTCCCCATATCTGTATTAAGTGTAACTGAGACTAAGCTAAAGAATAATCAAGAGGCTCTCCTAAATATTGCGATATCTGGTTACAACTTTTTGTCCCAACCAAGCTGCACCTATGCGGGGGGAGTAGGCTTCTATGTGAAGGATAATATTGCATATACTCATCGTCCTGATCTCTCTGCCCAAAAGCAAAATGATTATGAATCCCTATGGATTGAAATTCATAATGGTAAGGGACGTAATACCATTTGTGGGGCTTTTTATAGACACCCCCATGGTAATGTAGATGCTTTTCTTAACCATATTAATATGATTGTAGAAAGTGTACATCGAGAAAACAAGTTCTGTGTTTTGCTTGGGGACTTTAACTTAGATCTCCTTAAATTTGAATCACATCCTGATACAGACAGGTTTCTTAATATCCTGGGTACTTTTTATTTTCATCCCCAAATTCTGCAGCCAACTAGACTAACAGACCACTCTGCAACTTTAATTGACAATATATTTTTTAATTCTCTTGAGCATTTTGTGATTAGTGGTAATTTATATTATGATCTAACAGACCATTTACCAAATTTTCTTATTGTCAGTAAATTATCTTCCCTTCCAACCAGCACTAAAGTTTACGGGCGTGATTATTCAAACTTGGACAAACAAGCACTGATTACTGATATTCAATCAATTGACTGGGAAGAAGTGCTTAATAATGATTCTGACCCTCGCTGTATGTTTGATAATTTCTATAATAAGCTGTCTGAGGTTATTGATCAACATGTACCTGTTAAGCAATTATCTAAGCAAAATTTAAAAGCTAGATCAAAACCATGGATAACCTCTGGAATTAGGACCTCTATTCAAATTAAAAATGGCTTATTTAAGAAATTCTTAAAGACAAAATCTATCTACTACCATGAAAAATTTAAAATCTACAGGAATAAACTGAATCACTTAATCAAATTAGCTAAGAGAAATTATTATAATAATTTTTTCGCAGTTCATGTAAAGGATGGCAAACGAATCTGGCATGGAATTAAGCAAATTATTCAAATTAAAACCCAAGTGAATCAGAAAGTGAACAAAATAGTGATAGATAATCGTGAAATTGTTGACCCAAAACCAATCGCTAATGCACTTAATGACTTTTTTGCTAATATAGGTACTAATCTTGCATGTTCTATCCCTAGTTCTTCCCAGTCTGCTTGGGAATTCATGTCATCTCCTATTCTTGATAGTTTGTTTTTGTCTCCAGTGACTGAAAATGAAATTGAAGAAGAAATAGCTAAATTTAATGTTAGTAAAGCTGTGGGTCCTTCTAGCATTCCTATTTTTATTTTAAAGATTCTTAAGTGTGAATTATCAGGTCCCTTACAGACAATATTTAATACATCTTTTCTTACTGGAATTGTTCCTGAGAAATTCAAGATGGCTAGAGTAATTCCTGTCTTTAAGAAGGGCTCTCAGACAACCTTAAACAATTATAGACCCATTTCGTTACTCTCTATTTTTAATAAATTGTTAGAAAAGCTTACGTATAAGCGGATAGTTGACTTTCTTGATAAGAGACAACTTATTTATAGTAAACAGTTTGGTTTCCGCTCTCACTATTCAACTGAACATGCAGTCCTTAGTATAATTGACCAAGTGCAATTGGCAATCGAAGACCATAATTATTCATGTGGAATATTCCTAGATTTTAGCAAAGCTTTTGATACTGTTAATCACCAAATTTTACTCACAAAACTTGATTACTTTGGTATCAGAGGTGTTGTTAAGGACTGGTTTACTTCATATCTGAGAAACAGAACACAGTTTGTATCCCTGGGTGCTGTTACTTCAGACATTCAACCAGTGTCTTGTGGTGTGCCCCAAGGGTCAGTGCTTGGGCCACTCTTATTTCTCATCTATGTAAATGATTTTCATAATTGTTCAAAGCTTTTGGATTTTCATCTTTTTGCAGATGATGCAAATTTATTCTTACAGCATAGGGATATAAATATGCTTGAAAGTCTGATCAATTCTGAACTTGAGAAAGTTTATACTTGGCTTTGTGCAAATAGACTTTCATTGAATATTGATAAGTCAAATTTTGTCATTTTTCGTCCTATCCAAAGAAAACTGCCCAAACAGGTCATATTATCTATAAACAATCAAATGTTAACACAAGAAACTTCTATTAACACAAGAAACTTCTATTAGATATCTTGGAGTCTACATAGATTATAATGCTAATTGGAAGACTCATATTACTTATCTTTCTAAAAAAGTCAAAAGAAGCATAGGCATTCTTTCTAAGCTCCGTTATTTCATAAGTACCAAAATACTACTTAGCCTATACTATGCTCTAGTTGAACCTTTCTTAAATTACTGCATGGTTGCTTGGGGCGGTACTTATCGGACAGCTTTACAACCTTTATTTATATTACAGAAGAAAGCCCTAAGAATAATTACTTTTACTAGTTTTAATGAACATTCAAGTCCTTTATTTAAAGATTTAAGAGTTGTTAAGCTGTTTGATATTATTGCCCTTCAACTGGCAGTATTTATGTATAAGTTTCATAATAAACTCCTACCTCCTGTATTTGACCATTACTTTAATCCTGTTAGGAATGTACATAGTTATAATACCGGATTATCTAGCAAAATGACTTATGCAATTCCGAAGGCCAGAACCAATTATGGAATCTTTAATATACGTTTTCAGGGTGCTAAAGTCTGGAATGATATAAGTGATGACCTAAAGCTTCTTCCTCTCAAACATTTTAAGAAAAACCTAAAGCTAACTTTTTTTGAAAACTATTAAAAATTCTCATTATCCTAACATCATAATTCTTCTGGCTTTCCGTTGTTTTTGACATTTTGTCTTTCTCAGTTTTTTATGTGTTTTTTGCTTTGGCGCGTGTGTGCGTATATGTGTGCATCTGACCTAATTTATATTAGCTTAATTACCAGAGTGTGGCTGTCCTATTTCATTAGCCCCTATGGTTATTTGGGGCAGCCTGTACTCCTTTCTATTTTTGTAATATCTTGTAGCTTATTGCTTTACTGTTGGTACAAATAAATAAAGTTGTGGAAATATGGTTCCACTGGCAAATCCACGTGATTAACAGCAATATAGTTTTCCAAATATTTCATTAGTTATATAATGAAGCATCCCCAACTACCAGCAAATTAAATCGACAGATCAGTGTAACAGTTTCTTCTTCATTTTTAAAAGTAATTTTGCTTCTACTGTGTCCTGTGATGAAATCTCGACCACGGTTATAAGTTTTTGGCTTCCGTGTCATGATTGTTGCTTGCTTGATTATTGCCATAAATATTCCAGGGTTAATTTCAACTGCAGACAAGATAAAGAATAAATAGAAGTTGAATTGGAATATCGATAGTCATTAGTATTGTGTTCGAGCCGCATTAGCAATGATAAAGCGCAGCTAGGTGCAAAATGTGAAGTTTGTTTAATAAGACGTGCACATTTTTCGAACACCGCAAAATCATATTTTGCTTAATCTTTTGAACTCTATTCACAAACACGGAAACACGGACGTCTCTTGCATAAAATCAAAAAGTTGCCCGTCGAGAGGTAATAAAAAAGTCTAAAGAAATATGAGCGCTTGGAACCCCAATGTGGAGGTGAAATTGAACGGTTTCGGCTTTCTTTAAGTTGTTCTTCGATGTATTATGCAATAAGAAAACCACATAGTTCATGAGTTAACTTGAGTTAACTGTCCTGTTAGACTACAAGTGAGCAAAGTAAATACGCTCTTAACTGACTCTCAGCCTGGCGTATGTTCTTAAAATGTTGGTCAAGGGCAACCCCATTTTTTTTTGTTCACCCCGTTTTCCCTGTACTCTTACGTAAGAAGTGAGGTAGAGTGGATCACCTCAAATTACGTTTTAACTCTGTTTGTAGATACCGCACTCTTTGACCTTCGTCGGCCTGCTTTTGTCCTGGAATGATCCGTGTCTCAAAACTAAATACCTCCTCTTTAATTGGCGTCATTACGGTTGGGTTCCAGAGCTTAGTTAGACACGTTTGTTTCGTTCATTGTAAGTTCAAAAGACCAAGCAAAATATGACTTATTTTTCGGTATTCAATAATATCTATGAAGTTATAAAAAAGTGTAAATCATAGCACTCTGTTTGTAGATACCGCCGCCTTTGACCTTCGTCGGCACTGCTTTTGTCCTGGAATGATCTGTGTCTCAAAACTAAATACCTCCTCTTGGCGTCTACGGTTGGGTTCCATCGCTTAGTTAGACACATTTGTTTCGTTCATTGCAAGTTCAAAAGACCCAGCAAAATATGACTTATTTTTCGGTATTCAATAATATCTATGAAGTTATAAAAAAGTGTAAATCATAGCACTCTTTGGACTGAAAATATTGAGCTTATTCTACAGTTCTGTCAGCCTAACCAAGGTTTGCTTTTTTAATCTCTTGGGGCACTGAGGGCGCTTTATTGAACCTACTATAGCTTAAACAAAATACCAATGATTGGTATCATCCTGATTTTTTAGCCGAAACCTCTTTTTACTGTTTTTATGGTTACTATTTTGTGTTTTGTCTGTTCTTGACAGCGACCTCTCAGAAGACTCATTGGAATAATCATTCAACGAGGCCCTGCCAGAGGTGAGATGGCGGGTCCCGTGTCGCTTGAATGAATTTTAAAAAGTCTCCTGTCGATGCTTTGTCACCCAAGCAGAGCCTCTTCAATTGGGTCTACAATCATAATTATCCAAACCAAATTTGCATCCGCAAACTATCACGTCTGATTGTCAACCTGGACCCAGTTGTTCAAATGGTGGATAACGCTATCCACCGGATAAATCCGTCACTATTCATTGGATGGCGCAATTGGTTTCGCTATGAGTTATCCAACAGAGTGATTTATCATCCATACTTTGAACAACTCCCTGGGAACAACTGGTTGCAGCCTGAACCTTAACTTACGTAATCAACGAAGATTCGTAATTCCGGAATGTTGACAGGTCACGGAGCAACGCTGTCGAATTGCCACAAATATTCTTTGTGGGCTGCTATTTAGTTTTTATTGCTTTACATTTCAAAGGATGAACAAGTATTTAAAAAATTTCAAAGTTAACTTCGACAATTGCAAAATCGCACTCCGCCAGACTAGGGCAGCGTTTAAGCGAACGCGGTTTCACCTCGACACGGTTTCATGACTTCGAAACCGCGTCAAAATCGATGCTGTTTGGAGGTGTTTACACGGAACCGTTTTCGCCAAAAGATCCAAGTCGTGATGGTATAATGGAGTGCTGCACTACGTGCTAAATTCACTATTTTGAATTGAACAATGCAAAATTCGCGCCAAAATAGTAACCGTATTCAAATCGATGCGGTTTTGCTGTTTAAACGACAGACGAAACCGCATCATTTTGAAAACGCTCCACTTTTGGCAGCGGTTTCAAATCGACGATCGGTGTCATGTAAACGAAAGTTGTAACCGTATAGAAAACGATGCGCAACACAGGATGCGTCTAGGACCAAGCTATTTTCCTTCAAAAGCCAGGAAACACATGATGAGGCATTGCAATTCTTCAAAGTGAATTCAGCGAATTTGATCATCTTTGTTGCACGCCTTCGCCACCAATACAACTAATGAGACATTTCTAAGTAATAACTTTTGTCAAGCACCAGGGTCAAGCACCGCGTCACGTGCTGCGGCGTCTGCCAGCCAACGTTTGTTTATTTCACGCAAAAATGGACTCAAAAAATAGATCGTTATCTGCCTCGGAAACAAGCCTTTCTTTTAAAAGATTTTAATTTAATTGCTTTTAATAACCTGTCACATTTTTTGTTAACGTTTTAAAAAACATGAACAAAAAATGTGGCAAGCTATGTTGGTTAAAACAACTCAGCTGTCCGTGCATAGGGGCAGAGGAGTCGTATTTGAGCGCGAATCGATCCTGTTGATTTGATCAAACCACGGGCTTACCACCCTTTATTGGTGTTGTTGTTTTTGTTATCGATCTGTAGAAGGATAAATACATTACTGCGGTTGCGATTTGCTCGGCAATAAAGATTTGAAAGCAAATGATTCAATCAAAGATTAAACAAAGTGTCAACTGAGTCCTGTGTTATGTTGTGTTGGTCGTTCCGAGCTGTTTCAGGCGTGATTTTGCGAGGGTCTTTTCTCGACCGAAGGCAGCACCCAGCCGCCGGCCGGTGAGCTCGTCTTGTTCAAGCTAGAACTGACGCCAAACCAGTGAAATTTTCACCTTAAAAACACCAGCTGCATCCAATCGATTAGGGATGTCCCCATAATTTCGCCGAATTTAAGCTTCATTTTTCAGTGTCTTGGCTTATAATGTATAGTTTATATTGCTTGTTTATTTTTCAATCAATTCAACCTGATTCAACAGACAATAAAATCATTAATGTTTCATATGCTTGAATGATTATCTGATTTTTTATCGATGTATATAACCCGGCGTAGCTAATCGAACTCACAAAAAAAATTTGCCAATCGAACGCAATCGAACGGTCCAACAATCGAACTCAATCGAACATAATCGCACACCACAACAATCAGAAACACGAACCATTTTCATCCGGTCTGAAACAAAGCGTTGCGGTCAAATAAGTTATTTATTGGCTTCTATTTCAAACACGAGTTTAACAGGCAATTGCGACAATATTGTTTCCGCCCCCTAGATTAACTATGATTATACAATGACCCAAAGCTACTTTTCCTGAAAGCAAGTATTACGTAACATATTTTGTTTTGAGAAACGGGTGTACTTCATTTTCACAGTGAAACTAGTATATGAATGCTCCCTTATCTCTCATCGAATTACCCTCTCATCTCATCGATTGACTGCACTTACTGTCATGTCAGTGTAAAATCGGTATTTTAATTCTTTTCTGATTGCCAACAGGGAACAACAGTGTGTTTAGTGCCCACATTCTTACAACTTTTATTGTAAGTATATTTTGTGGTAACGTTAAAGTAATCAAGTCAAAGTACATTGTTAAGCATGCTATTCCATAGCAATCTGCTTCTTGTGCTTTTCAAGCCATGAAAATAACTTTTCCATGTCTTGTCCAACCAATGTGGTGTCTTGGAATGCTGCTCATGAAATCGGTTGGGCCTAATTTGAAACGATCGTGTAACAGTTTCTTCTTCATTTTTAAAAGGAATTTCGCTTCTACTGTGTCCTTTGATGAAACTGTTTCGACCACGGTTATAAGTTTTTGGCTTCTATCATTGTTCCTCGCTTGATTGCCATAAATATCCCAGGGCTAATTTCAACTGCAGACAAGATAAAGAATAAATAAAAGTTTCTAACAAATGAAGTGGAACATCGAAAGTCATTGGTAGTTGTGTTCGAGCCGCATTAGCAATGATAAAGCGCATCTAGGTTCCCAATTTAAAGTTTGTTTAAGACATGCACATTTTTCAAACACCAAAAAATTATATTTTGCTTGATCTTTTGAACTCTATTCATATACACGGACGTCTCTTGCATAAAATAAAAAAGTAGGCAGTGGAGGGGTAAACGAAAAATATGAGCGCTCGGAACCCCACTGTGGAGGTAAAATTTAAAGGTTTCTTTCTTGTAAAGTTGTTTTTCAATGTATCATGCAATAAGAAAACTACATTGTTCATGTTAAAAGAGTTCCCTAAGCTTTTGCGTTAATTGTGCTGTTAGACTACAAGTGAGCAAAATAAAGAGGTTCTTAACTGACTCTTAGCCTGAGTATGTTCTTAACATGATGTTGGTTAATGGTTAACTCCGTTTTTTGTACAATCCCGTTTTTCCTGTACTCTTACGTAAGACGTGAGGTGACATTAAAAATGCTCGCGGCAGTGATCGGAACAAGAATGAAAATCACGTTTTTGTGGCGTGTCTGTTTTTTAATGCGAGGCTCGCTATTAAAACCCGTAACAAAAGAAGGGGTCGTGAGGTCTCATGGTCATATAGGTTTCACAATCCGAGTGTTTTCAACAACACATCTGGCAATAGAAATAGCTTCCAGCTAAGACCTTTGCCGCTTCCCAGGCAAGCTAAGAACTCCCACCTCGGCCAAAGGCTTTCTCTGTCTTGTGTTTCAGTTCTTTCCATTACTAGGGCTAACGAGTAAACAAATCACCTCAAATTATGCTTTAACTGTCTGTAGATACCGCACTCTTGACCTTCGTCGGTACTGCTTTTGTCCTTGAATGATCTCTAACTACCTCCTCTTGGCGTCTACGGTTGGGTTCCAGCGCTTAGTTAGACACATTTGTTTCGTTCATTGCAAGTTCAAAAGACCCAGCAAAATATGACTTATTTTTCGGTATTCAATAATATCTATGAAGTTATAAAAAAGTGTTTTGTTCATTTCAAGTTCAAAAGACCAAGTAAAATTACCAGAAAGTTATAAAAAACATAAAAAGTTATAAAAACTTGTAAATCATAGCAATCTTTGGACTGAAAATATAAAGCTTATTCTAATCTTGTCTGACTATAACCAAGGTGCTCAGACAGCGCTTTATTGAAGCTATTAAGGACGGTGCCTACTATTGTTACTGCGCATACGTTCTGCGCATCTCCAGATACTCGAGTTTCCTACTATCGGTGATGCTTACTGATACAGGGATATTTTTGCGCGGGTTTAAAACTATCCGGAGAAAGTAGATCTTAATAAGTGCTTTTGGTATCCAAAAAGAAAATTGTGGGTAACCATGCATTTCTGAGAGATAATTAAGCTTCAATTTGAGAAAGAATGCCACAACGTCAAGAGGGAACAGTTGCACTCGGCTACGCCTCGTGCAACTCTTACGCCCCTTTCGTGCTCTCCAAACTTCCCACGTGCTCATTATCTCGACATACGCTCGCTGACGCATGAAGTAATTGTTAATTCTTGCGTCCTTGAAGCAAGATTTGCGTCCGCAACAATGTTTCCCAAGTGGTCAAACTGGGAAACATATGCGTCCGCGGCAATGTTTCGCAGCAATGTTTCGCAACAATAGGGACCTTAAGATCTACGACGACGACGTCGACGAAAACGTCACCTCAAAATAGAACTTTGCTCTAGTAAAAGTCTTTCGCGATTATTCCATCTCGTTCACGTCCTACAATGTGGGCGAAGTATCTTAAAAATAAATTGGTACGAGCGGTTTCAGACTGAAGATAGAGAATGAAAGATTCTCTGTTGCATGCTCACGTTGTCGTCAAAACCTAAAATTTAGTGATTTCACGTCGTCGTCACGCAGAGAACTGCAAAAATATGAGCTCAAATCCGTGCCGCACGTGGAGCACGATTATTTATGCTCTTTTAACCAATGATATCATTGTTTTGTGGCGTTTTCGTCGACGTCGTCGTCGTAGATCTTAAGCTCCCTAATGTTTCCTAATTTAGCCAGGCCCTTAGGATCCAGGAATGAAGGGGGTAGTTTCTAAAGAAACTGTGGTGCTGCGTCGGTGGGGAAATAGTATACAAAAATTTGGTTTTATCAACGGAGTTGATAATGTAAATTGGCCACCGTACAGAGATTCTAAAAGCTGACGTTTCGAGCGTTAGCCCTTCGTCAGAGCGAATCGAAGAATTATGAGTTGTGTGTAGTTTTTTATAGTAGAGTAGGAGCTACGTGAAAATCAGGAATGCATTAGTTAAATGAAAAGCGTTCGTTAATACCGTGGGGATTAAGGGTGCCGATTTGGAAGATGAATTTTTGTTCCAGATTCTTGCGGCTTTCCGTCGTACCTTAGTTGTAGGGAAAGGCCGCAGATAGCCATGTGTTGTTTGGAGTGTTTAGGGAGATTAAAATGACGAGCGACTGGCTTAGATGCATCATCAAGTGAGGGTGAACGGAATTCTGTCATTCTTATCCTTTTGTGACGCTTGTAGTGCTGACTGTCGATCAAATTGTTGGGCACGATGATGGTCCGCTTTGACCACAGAGACTCCATAGCCACGTTTTTCGAAAAACTGGCACATCGCCTCTGATTTGCTGGAAAAGTGTGCACTACAAACCTACAATTTCTCACAGTTATTTGTTGTATACATCGTCACATCCATCACATGTCAAGAACACCATTCCTTATTCTCAATTTCTTAGACTTCCACGTCTATGTAGTGATAACTCCGACTTTTCCGCAAATCTGAGGAGATATGACAGTTTTTCGAAAAACGTGGCTATGCTGTCTCCTTACTTGCTTTGAAAGAGACATGTCGAGAACAGATCACTTGATGCGGCCTCAAGACTGGAGCAAAAGTCGAGTTAATCTTTTGCAGTTCACAGCGTCGCTGCCCAAACTAAACTGATTATAGTCTTTTAATTAAAGAATACGAACGTTGATAGGCTCAACTAAACTGGTTAAGCTGGATCTTGACTCAGTGAAAATATGGTTCCACTGGCAAATCCACGTGATTAACAGCAATATCGTTTTCCAAAGACTTCATTAGATCTGTTACGTAATTGTGAGCTCTGCCGGAAGTTACATAATGAAGCATCCCCAACTACCAGCAAATTTAATCGACCGATCAGTGTAACAGTTTTTTCTTCATTTTTAAAAGTAATTTTGCTTCTACTGTGTCCCGTGATGAAATCTCGACCACGGTTATAAGTTTTTGGCTTCTATCATTGTTGCTAGTCTAGTGTTGCTCGCTTGATTTTCATAAATATTCTAGGGCTAATCAGTTCAACTGCAAACAAGATAAGGAATAAAAATAGGGGCACCCAACGATAATATAGTTCAAAACCACTTAAACGTAACATTGTTAAACGTATTTTAGTATTTAAACCGTAGATATAAGCCTATTTTTATCCCCTAAAAATTTTTCATCTGTTCGGATGACAGGACGGACAGGTAAATAAAGGAAGTCTAAAGAAATATGAACGCTTGGAACCCCACTATGGAGGTGAAATTGAACGGTTTCTTTCTTTAAGTTGTTCTTCACTGTATCATGCAATAAGAAAACCACATTGTTCAGGTTAAAAAAGTTCCCTAAGCTTTTGAGTTAATTGTCCTGTTAGACTGCAAGTGAGCAAAGTAAAGACGCTCTTAACTGCATTGGTTTTGGTCAACCCCATTTTTTTGTACACCGGCGTTTTCCCTATGCTCTTACATAAGAAGTGAGGTAGAGTGGATCACCTCAAATTACGTTTTAAGTCTGTTGGTAGATACCGCACTCTTAACCTTCGTCGGCACTGCTTTAGTCCTAGAATGATCTGTGTCTCAAAACTAAATAGCTCCCTTTGGCGTCTACGGTTGGGTTCCAGCCCTTAGTTAGACACGTTTGTTTTGTTCATTGCAAGTTCAAAAGACCAAGCAAAATATGACTGATTTTTCGGTATTCAATAATATCTATGAAGTTATAAGAAAGTGTAAATCAGAGCACTCTTGTCTTGGACTGAAAATATTGAGCTTATTCTACAGTTCTGTCTGCCTAACCAAGGTTTGCTTTTTTAATCCCTGGGGGCACAGAGAGCGCTTTATTGAACCTAATATAGCTCGAACAAAATACCAATGATTGGTATCATGGTGATTTTTTTACCCTAGCAGAGCCTCTTCAATTGGGTATACAATCATAATTGTCCAATCATGTCCGATTGTCAAGCTGGGCCCAGTTGTTTAAAAGGTGGCCGGATAACGCTATCCACCGGATAAATCCGTCACTATTCATTGGATGGCGCAATTGGTTTCGCTATGAGTTATCCAACAGAGTGATTTATCATCCATAGTTTGAACAACTCCCGGGGAACAACTGGTTGCAGCGTGAACCTTAACTTACGTAATTAACCGAAGATTCGTAATTCCGGAATGTTGACAGGTCACGGAGCAACACTGTCGAATTGACACAAATATTCTTTGTGGGCTGCTATTTAAAAAATTTGAAAATTAAGTTCGACAATTGCAAAATCGGACTCCGCCAGACTTAGGCAGCGTTTAAGCGAACGCGGTTTCACATCGACACGGTTCCGCGTCAAAATCGATGCTGTTTGGAGGTGTTTACACGGAACCGTTTTCGCCAAAAAATCTAAGTCGTGATGTGCTAAATTCACTATTTTGAATTGAACAATGAAAATTTCGCGCCAAAATAGTAAACGTATTCAAATCGATGCGGTTTCGCTGTTTACAAGACAGATGAAACCGCATCGTTTTGAGAACGCTCCACTTTTGGCAGCAGTTTCAAATCGACGCGGTTTCGGCAACAGTCTGGATCGGTGTCGTGTAAACGGAAGGTGTAACCGTATCGAAAACGATGCGCAACACAGGATGCGTCTAGGACCAAGCTATTTTCCTTCAAAAGCCAGGAAACACATGATGAGGCATTGCAATTCTTCAAAGTGAATTCAGCGAATTTGATCACCTTTGTTGCACGCCTTCGCCACCAATACAACTGATGAGACATTCCTAAGTAATATCTTTCTGTCACGTGCCGCGGCGTCTGCCAGCGAACGTTTGTTTATTTCACGCAAAAATGGACTCAAATTATAGATCGTTATCTGCCTCGAAAACAAGCCTTTCTTTTAACAGATTTTAATTTAATTGCTTTTAATAGCCTGTCGCATTTTTTTGTTAACGTTTTAAAAAACGTGTAACGTGTTCACGTTTTAAAAAACATCAACAAAAAATGTGACAAGCTAAGCAGGTATTAAATCTGTTCATTAAAACAACTGAGCGGTCCGTGCATAGGGATTTGAGCGCGAATCGATCTTGTTGAGTTGATCAAACCACAGGCTTACTACCCTCTAATGGTGTTGTTGTTTTGGTTATCGATCTATAGAAGGATAAATACATTACCGCGGTTGTGATTTGCTCGGCAATAAAGATTTGAAAGCAAATGATTCAATCAAAGATTAAACAAAGTGTCAACTGAGTCCTGTGTTATGTTGTTTTGGTCGTTCCGAGCTGTTTCAGGCGTCATTTTGCGAGATCTTTTCTCGAACGAAGGCAGCACCCAGCCGCCGGCGGGTGAGCTCGTCTTGTTCAAGCTAGAACTGACGCCAAACCAGTGAAATTTTCACCTTAAAAACACCAGCATCCAATCGATTCCCTAGGGATGTCCCCATAACTTCGCCGAATTTAAGCTTCATCTTTCAGTGTCTTATAATGTATAGTTTATATTGCTTGTTTATTCTTCAATCAATTCAACCTGATTCAACAAACAGTAAAATCATTAATGTTTCATACGCTTGAATGATTATCTGATTTCTTATCGATGTATATAAGCCTTCTGACAACTACTTTCCCCATTATACAATGACCCAAAGCTACTTTTCCTGAAAGCAAGTGTTACGTAACATATTTTGTTTTGAGAAACGGGTGTACTTCATTTTCACAGTGAAACTAGTATATGAATGCTCCCTTATCTCTCATCGAATTACCCTCTCATCTCATCGATTGACTGCACTTATTGTCATGTCAGTGTAAAATCGGTATTTTAATTCTTTTCTGATTGCCAACAGGGAACAACAGTGTGTTTAGTGCCCACATTCTTACAACTTGTTATTGTAAATATATTTTGTGGTAACGTTCAAGTAATCAAGCCAAAGTACATTGTTGAGCATGCTATTCCATAGCAATCTGCTTCTTGTGCTTTTCAAGCCATGAAAAGAACTTTTCCATGTAAATGAAAACTAAAAGTAACGTGGAGTAAAGTCTTTGTTCGCGACTTCCATCTAATAAGATATTTTAGTTGTTTCGTTCTGTGTAACATTCGTAAAAAAAAATTCAATGCAAATATTCACTCACTACTTTGAAACCATCTTCACAGGACAGCAATACTGCCTCAACCTTCAAGGAGAGGAATGTGGCATCCTTCGTATGGACCATGAAGAACTTTCCCGACATTCTGGCGAGGCAAAGTACTGTTTCTAATGAATCCATAACTAGGCATCTGTTTTCGTTCGATGGAGACAGGCGGAGGGTGCCATCAACCCAAAAATGGATTTTTTCCTGCAACTAGAGTCGATTGCCAACACGGTACGAAATAATTACACAATCACCTTAGTGGCTAAAGATTGTATCTGAGAGATACACGAAAATTGGAACCGATTTGCGTAATTGATATATTTCAGGTCAGTTAAAATTTCTCGAGTGAGTTTTTGGTGATCAGTTGACCACAATAGCTCATGAATTTATAGCAAATTTAGCTTGACAACACATGTAGAATGTTGACATCTACAACGCACAACAGTTAATACCCAGGGGTCGGTGACTCAAAGCCTGGTTAGCACTAAGGTTCCGTTGGTGAAGAGGTATCAAAACCTATAGGTTTCCAGGGTATTTAACTCTAGTTAGAGAGCAACCCCAGCCAGGTCTCTTGCTTGAGCACATTTCATCATAGTTAGCAGGTTCAGAGCAGACAAAACAATTGCCAATAATTCATCGCAGTGGGGGATACTATGAGACCACTCCATCAAAAAATTCAAGACAATACTGCTAAATAATAAAATCGCACAACTTAATGAAATTCTTATTTCGTATGTCTTTGTTTATATCAGGATTGTGATGCCTGGATCACAACGTCAACAAAGCGATCTGCATCTTGGCCATGCTACCCTGAAAGAATGGGCGATATGGGGTAGGAGCATGGCCAACATTAACAGATGGGTGGATGGAGATGGCAAACTAATAATAAAGTTCTTATGTAACCCAGGTGACAGTTATGGGAAAAAAAACACTGCCAAGTTACTGCACTACCTCACGTACGCAATGCGTGCCTATTTTAAAAAAATCCCGTATCTCGTCAATTTTCCCCCAAAAATCCCGTATCCTTATAATTTTTTACCTAAATATCCGGTATCCGGATAAACCCCAATAGGCCTTCGTTCAGTTGCATTTGCAAATTTAGTAACATTAATGATAAGAGTTTTACAATAAACAACTTCAAGTTAGATTAGATTTATCTTTCTGGTAATCTATCCCCATTTTCCGAAGTTTACCTGTAGTTGAAGTTCACTGTAACTGGGCAATTTGTGTTAACTGTTTGTGCATCCCACGGATACGCCCTTATTGGCGTCTTGTTCAATTTTATATCTACAATTGTAGTTAAATGTTTTTAAACTAGTTCAATTGTATATTAGAAATCTGAACGTTTTCGAAACTACAATAGGACATCATCATCACTATTCAAGCTTTAGCCTTGAAAATTACTTCAATTTTAATTTTTCCTTTCCTACACACAATTTTCATGAATATGAGACAGAGAAAAATTAAAATTGAACTGCTTTGAAAATTTTTCAACCAAGAAAAGAAAAGAAACTACAGCACCCG
>NC_090880.1:28740248-28770248 GCF_036669935.1 Montipora foliosa
CCGGGTTAGCATTTCATCACCCCATTCACTTTACTTGCAAGAATGAACTATTAGGAGAATTTTTGTCGTAGCGGAAAAGCGGGAAAGTTGTCACATGCACTTAGTTAAAGGGCATCACTCCCGGCAGTCTCCGACAACTTCAGTGGTAGAGCATTTCGCATATGTAATCGCATGGATTAATTTAAAAATACAAATGAATTCTAAAGTAGGCCTTAATTGCACGAGGGAACATTGCCATTTCCTCTTTATCACATAAAGGGCAAAAGTATTGAGGGAAGCCCGTTCATTGCCTCGGCAAATAACAGTCATTTAAGGTTCACTTCAATACGTCGTTGCTGTCAACAGAAATAGCGCTTAAAATGTGTTTTAACTGTGGGCAAAAAAGTAGCTTAATCTAAAAGAAGATTCTCTTGTAAGTTCGCTTGCTCTGGGTAAACAACTTTTAACTTGTAAGGATCAAGTAATCATGCCCTCTTGGTCAAGGAAAAATGCCCTTAGTCTCAGCCAATCAGCATTCAGTAATTTTGCCCCGTATGTGATGAAACTAGGAATCGGAAAGTCGTAGGTTCGATTCCTGGGGCCAGTTTCTCGAACGTCCCGAAAACTTTTCGGGTCCAAGAAGCCGTTCAGGAAAATGCCATTCGCTTGTTTTGACAAGTACTTCTTTTGACATGGTTTCAAAATAACAAAAAGCAAAATGATTGTGAAGTTTGATGACTTAAAATCCCTCCGTTCATAAGATACATGTACAGAGGGAATTTTCACACCCGAAAAGAGCCCGAAAAGTTTCGGGACTTTCGAGAAACGGGATCCTGCGAAGGTGCCCTCGGTTTTTTTTTCCCGAGCATCCTCGAGTTCACTATTAACAAAAAGATACGTTTCTTCAAGATTGCTTTCATCGTTTGCTTTGATGAACTGTCAATGCTGCGAGACATTTGAAAGCCAACCACAACGAGTAAAACAACGAGATAGCGAAATTTCTTTCTACATTTGATATTGAAAGAAATGTATCCTTGAAATGCGGGTTATAGACAAGAGATAGAAGTGATACTTGCACTTCTTATAGACACTTGAAAAATTCAGGCGGCTCCAGCTACATTCGAAACAAGAAACTATTTCAAAAAGAAATAGTCCTTCGTTTCCGGAGTGATAAGGGCAGGAGAAAAGATAACTTATTGAAACACTGTGGTGTGGGTCACTCGGTCTGTCATTTATTGATTTGGCTTCGTCTATACTTCCAACTCTCGAGGAAGATAGAAATGTGGACAGACGCCAACTCTCCGAACGGCAAGAAGCCTGATACAGAGTGTGTAAAGGAATCTTAACAATTAAAAGAGACAGGCAGAAACTTGTTCATTTCTGCAATACATTTCAAATGCCACTGCATAACATTTCAAATTTTCGTTTCTGTGGATGTTACATATGAGCCGTTACAATCGAACTGGTTCCATGATACCTTAATTTAGTATTACGAAGATTGTTTACATTACTCATTAACACGAAGAGAGATACTGTAACTTTGGATTTTTCAACAATATATCAGTTTAATCTAACCCCAAATCATTCAGAGTCAAAACTTCCTCTTTATGATCCATTTCCTTCGCTTTTGTGTTTGTCAGCATTATGATTTGCGATACTTCAGGTTCACCCACGCCCCACGACTCACGACCCACGATCCACGACTCAGGACCCACCCACCCACGCCGATTAGACACTCTCTTAAATTATCCGGCAAAGTGTGAGGATCACTTCTACCTTACACTTGATATTAAAACCGCCTCAATGACATTTATGAAATGTTGAAATACATAATTCCTTCCTTTTTTTCAGTTTGGAAAATTAAAAGCGCCGCATGCCTGTCCTGAACAACTTCATTTTGTAATTCCCACGATTTCCAGTGATGGCGCAGTGGTGAGAGCACTCGCCTCCCACCAATGTGGCCCGGGTTCGATTCCCAGACTCGGCGTCATATGTGGCTTGAGTTTGTTGGTTCTCTACTCTGCACCGACAGGTTTTCTCCGGGTACTCCGGTTTCCCCTCTCCTCAAAAACCAAAATTTTATTTGATTTGCGTTAACTTGTTAATTTCAATTTACAGTGTCCCCGATTAGTGCTCTTCGGCGCTAGAAGATTAGACACTTAAATAAAGTTCCTTTCGTTTCCTAAATCCTTTCCCGCCCGCCATTAATGAAGAAACCAGAAGGCCTGGGCCTGCCAGCCTGAGGCCTTGTCAACTTACTTCAATACGTTGGTAAAGAAGTTTACAGCTCTCTCGTTTTCTGAAAACAAATAACGAACAAAAATCAACAGTGCTAACAAAATATCAAACTCAGAACAGACTTAAGGCACCTTCCAACACTCATCTCCTAAATTCATTTTAATGTTATAATTAAGTGACAAATTAAGGAGAATAAAAATGGCCACCACCAACTGATGGCACTGATAAGTCGAGGTGGGTAGCGACAGAACAGAAATGGATGTCATTTCAGCTTGTCATATTTGAACATGATAAAAACAGACAAGCATCACATGGTAAGCATAGGTAAGTCTGAGCATTAATTCTTACACCAGACGCCATCAATATTATGGCTCTACTAAAACTCTTATTTGAAGGCTCGCAAAACTGCAGCATAGATCAAAATTCTGGCTACCCAGGTATTTGGAGTAAACAAGAATGCAAGTACAATTTTTACCCTTTGACTCAAAATGATACAACTTTTTTCAACTTACTTTTTAAAACAGTTAACATGACTTTTTTCATTTGGGCTCTGGAAAATAGAACAATGGTATCAGAGCTTTGATTGACCCTTACAGCTGTAAGAAAAAAATCCAAAGGCCACAGACCAAGAGAAAATTTAGGGAGTAAGGTCGTGGGAGCACTAGCCTACGTAGCTGGCAAAATTGTTTGCGAGAGAAGCAAAGCCACTCATTAATTTGCCTCTCGCACCAACAATATCACTAACTACGCAGGCTATGGGAGCACTCATACTTTACCAAAGCGTCATGTGTTGGAAGTGGGATAAGACGTCATGTGGGTTAAGAATGACTGTTGATTTTCAATACAGTCGTTGCATAACTAATCATTATCATCACCATAATTTATTGTTATTATTATTATGATTATTATTATGATTAGCTTCGCCAACAGAACAAGTAACAAATAACAACAACAACAACAACAATGTGGCAGGGAACCTGTAACAGCACGAGCCAATTACTGCAGACCCATCAGTGAAAAGGATGCAATTAAGGACATACCTGTGTGCCATAATCTCCAAAATCTGCATAAGAAACTTGCCTAGACCTTTGCACCGTGAATCAGATTCTAGCTGTATTTCATAACTGCCAGAAAAAAAAAATTGTATTAACATCATGGTTTCTATCATTGAGGTCCTTCAGTTCAAAACGACCCAACTTACCAATAAAGTACTTCATCTCCTTCCTCCAAATCAAATCTAAAATGAGAGAACCCTACAGCTTTCCCGGAGTCAGCTTTGGCTATTAGATACCTGTGCCAGATTTAATGGTAAAAAAAATGATGAAATATGAGAGTTTAAAAGGAATGTTTTGTTCACAGATGCAGGTAATAAGATGCACAGCAATGTTTTAAATTATGAAACACCAAAAAGTGTAAATGTGAACCACCAATTTACAACAATACTGTTAACATTTGGGTAAGGGTTGTTTTCATGTTCGGTTTGTCAAAAAGGCCTGGCCAAACGCTTGCAACATTTCAAGGCAACATGTTGCAACATTGTTGCACGATGTTGCGACAATGTGTTGAACGGGCTGGCCAAACACACAATTCAACAAGTGGACCAAGCACGCATGCCCTAATGCAATAATGTTGCATGAATGTGGCCAAACAAGAACATCATGCAAGAACAAAAACCATGCAAGAACAAAAATGTTGCACAAAAAAGTAGACCGTTTTCAAATTTGATTCAACATCATCTAACACGTTGTAACATATCGTAACAGGTTGGCCAAACATACATTTGTACGCAACATGTTGTGCCCAACAATGTTGCAAGATGTTGCATTGAAATGTTGCGAGCATCTGGCCAGACCTTAACCGTTTCTAGAGACTTTAGAATCAGTTACGACACGTTCGTCATGGAGAACGCTACAAAATGACAATAAGGCCGTTTATACGAGAGAAAATAAGCGGCGGCTTACTCTGGCCGCGGCTTAATTACATAAGACGCAAACACCCCGTATAAATGGTACAAAATCTACGTTCACGGCTTTCTCAAGCCGCGGCTTATCCTGACCTGGGAGTTTATACTGGTATAAATAGTTCCTTTCACGTATTATGTGAGTGAGTGAAGCTATTAGTCTCTCCCCTTGGGGCTTTTCAGGACTAATTTACAATGTTTTTCGGGGGACTTTAGCCAGACTGCTAATTACACAGTTTACAATTTTATTTTAGGAAGTGAGAGATGCCCCCGTCCAGATAAGGTCAGACCACAACACCGGGGACTACGTCCCCTACTCTTATCGAATAGTGAGTGGGTTCTTTAACGTCCCATACTATTTAATTTCCAAGAAAGGTTATGAGACGGGACCTCCGGTTTACAGTCCTTATCCGAGAAGACTTGAAAGTCTAACCGTTTGCAGATGTAATTACAAAGGTAGCACATTCTCCTCAGTTATTTTAAGACCCTGAGTGTTGGTCCGGCCGGAGTCGAACTCACGACCTCCCGCGCATTATGTACGCCGCGGCCAGAGTAAGCTGCGGCTTATTTTCTCTCGTATAAACAGCCCTAATATCATTGGTTAAAAGAGGAAAATAATTGCGCTACACGTGCAGCACGCATTTGTAGTAAATGTACTCTCATGTACTCTGCACATCAACCACATGAAGTCACCAAATTTGAGGTTTTGAGGACAACGCAAGCGTACACGTGCAAATCTCTCAGTCTCTATTTTTACTCAGAAACCGCTCGTATCAATTTATTTTTAGGATACTTCGCCCACATCGTACTACGCGAACTATTTGGCCTACCCGCGTGAAACTTACAATTGTGCAAAGTTATATTTTGAGGTGACATTTTCGTCAATGTCGCCGTTGTAGATCTTAAAGTCCCTTATGTCTATATCCTTGAGGAGTAAAGTTGGAGGATTCATTGCCTTGATTTCTGGATACAGCAGATTATTGAAGTTGAGGGAAAAAGCAATGGGACACTTTTGGTGCTTAAATCAAAATAGGTGTGCATCTAATTGTCGGTATTTCTGGACATATTATAATTCATCAAAGCAGGAAAAGGGGTTTGGTTAACTACCAAGCTTTGTCTTCTGTCATTTCATCTCTTTTCTTTTTATCACTCCAGCCCCAGGTGCTATCTTCGTATCTGAAAATAAAATTAAGTAATTTAATATTTTTATCGACTAACACAACTTTTTATTTTATGCTTACTGAACAAGAATGTGACCCGTAGTGCACCTGTGCATAAGAAGAATCAACATGAGAACTACAGTACATGTAGATGTACGACAGTCCTTCTGAAGACAAACTCACCAAGAAAATCACACTATATCACGTTATTTCATTACATAAATATTCTTCAGAACTTTACATTAAAATTATAGATACAATGTAGTTAACCAAATAGAAGTGTACATCATTCTTCTGAGGTAATCAAAAATTCCACAACTGCTGAAAACTGGAAAAGAGGATAATTCATTCACTTCCTTAAAGTGGTACTATGATCAAAAAATCACTTCCTTTTCTTCTTCAGATTTTGAAAGTGTGTTTGCTTAACACCTGCCTGGCAAAATTTTGAGCTTTGATTTTTATCCAAAGGCCGTTACTTTGAGTGTAAATTTTGGATTTCACGGTCCACCATTACTCACATTCGAATTCAAAACTGACCGACTGGACCTCAGAGGGTTGAGGTTGGATACAGGGAAAAGTTATGTGATTTACTCAATAGCTTAAAATTTCAGCGAGTAAACACAGTTTATTATGTATGCAAAAGACAAGTTTAAAAATCTGAAAGCCCAAAACTGCCGTGCCGGATCTTTTTTTCCTAATTTTTCAAAGGGACTTGATACATGTATGATAGATCACCATATACATTGTACTTATGGATCAACTATCACTCCTTGGTGTGGGACCCTGTGCTATCTGAATTCGATAAAGTATTTCTGACAAATACACTGTAGAACCCAAGCTGTGTGTATAGATGATACCTTGTCTGAGTGGAAGCACACCCATGGTGGCAAACCCCAACGGACTAAGATAGGCATGACCCTCTTCTCAATTAGATAAATAGACTCTTAAGGGACTGGAATATAAGAGCCAAATACATAGATGATACTACACTTTTAGAAATTTTATCTCATAAGTAAATTCGCATTTTGAATTTAGCTGTCAGAGACACATATAATTTTTGTATCAAACATAAGATGAAGTTAAATCCACTTAAATGTAAAAACGCTTATAAATTTCACGAAATACCCTAACACTGTTATACAGCCCATCTGCATTGGAAATCACCAGTTGGAAAGAGTTTCGACCTTTAAATTACTTGGTGTAATGCCCACATTGATTATATATAGTAAGGCCGCTATATGATTGCATGCGGCATGACTAATCTGGGGATGGGGGATAGGGGGTGGGGGATAGGGGGTAGGGGATGGGGGATAGGGGGTGAGGGGTAGGAGGTGAAGGGTACCATAGCTGAAACAACCCAAACCTTTACAAAATTGCAAACCTTAGGCCTAAACACTATGCTTTAGATAAGGACTAGGCCTAAGGTTAGCATTTTTGTAAAGGCTTGGGTTGTTTTAGCTATGGTACCCTTCACCTCCTACCCCTACCCCTCACTCCCTATCCCCCAGCCCCGCAATAGTCATGCCGATTGTACGCCTTAAGGGTGCTTAAAAGAGCTGGTGTTGCTGGCAGCAATATCATCGGTGTTTGTAAGTGCTCCGTCAGATCTACAGCTGTATACTTGAATATGCTGTCCCAGTGTGGCAACACAATTATTCCAAAGTATTATTTTGTCAGCTAAGTTGGATTCCATACAAAAAAGAAGCCCTTAAAAAAGAGCCCTTAAAATTGTCTTCCCAGATCGTAGTTATTATGAAGCTTTCAATTGACCATTTCTGGTCTTGAAAGTCTTGAGAAAAGACAGTTTGATATTAGTAGCAAGCTTTTCTCCACATGGAGATTGTGCACTTGTAATGAAGTTATTGATGTACCATATAATCTTAGATCTGACCATGAAAAGTCTTTCCGCCCTTACATAAGAACCAAAAGCATAAGAACCAAAAGAGGGAATGATTGTCTTACTTTTAGATTTTTATATTAGTTTTACATTTTGTATCGTAATAATAAAATTGTTAATTTTACCACTTGACAATTCAGTTGTATTCTCTGCAAAGAGTGGAATGAATGATATATATCATTATTATATGGAGGAGAGTGTTTTACTGGGAACTAAACCACTCGTAGATTCCATACGCCACTTCCTCCGGGACCCGAGTAGCGTATTTTCCGTATGTCACCTTTGTGAGTGTCGTATCGTTCAATTACGTCACGATTCCCACCTTTTGCTTTTGTTGAATTGGTTTTTCGCGTCACGTTTGTTGTTTAGAATAAAAGCATGGCGAGCAGGTTTGCCCAGCGACGAAGAAGCCAAAGAGTTTACAGAAAAACTTGAAAACGAGAACACGAAGAAGAAAACACGAAGAAGAATATTTTCTGTTTGCTTTAAAGCCCAGCCGTATTTGCAAAACTTGACTACTTTGAAACACAATAAAATCGGAAATATTCAATATTTAGTCTCCATATAATAAAAAGAACATTACACGGTGACGAGAAGATATGAATTTTATGTTCTCTTGGCAAGAACAACATCTCACTCGTTCGCTTCGCTCACTCGTGAGATATTATTCTTGCCACTCGAACATAAAATTCATATCTTCTCATCACCGTGTAATATCCTCCATTTATTATTAATTAATTCAGTCACATACAAACACATTGCATTCTTAAACTAGTGAGTCTTTGCCGTCCTTTTCTCCTTGATCCAGCCCTCTCAGAACTTTAAAATTAGTACTGGCTGACCATTAAAGAGGAAAATTCCAGTTAAAATAAACAAGTGTCTTTTTTAAATTAAGGCTTAAAACTTGAGTTACTTTGTGTTTACTTAACATAGTTTTGAAACCCAAAGAAAACAAATTTGATTTTTTGATCATAGTACCACTTTAATTAAAGTGCAACAATTAAACTACCACAAATTTCCTTTCACCAAACACAACATTTGATGATCAGTACCAATTAAGCAAAACAAAGAAACCAGAACAGGTATTTCAAATAAACTCTTACTTTCTATATTACTTTCTCTAAATAGTGTGGAATTTTCACTTACTGCCGCCTACTCTCATATGGGTAGACACATACTCAAAAATTTATTGAAAGCCCAAGTAATACTCAAGCAAGGAATACCCGCTGGCTTACAATGATTGCATGTTGCATTTGGTGAGCTCAAATACCCAGTCGATATCTTCTTTACTCAAGTCTGTTACACGCTGGCACACAAGATGAAGACTCAACCTGGTGAAAAAAATTGCAGACTTTACTATATTCATAGGACGGTATTAGTGTGTCATAGGAGATAAATTAAGAGAAAGATTAAGGATTTGGGTAGGCATTATTATTATTATGGTGAAATTTTGACTTCTAACCAGACCAAGGAAGATTTGTCTATTAAAAGCCCCACTACGGAAGTGAAAGTGGTTATGGTCACCCCAAGTGGGCATGTGGAAACGTTGAGCTCCTTTCAGAATAAAAGGAAATCAATGATCATGAATCTACATCTGTATGAAGAAATGAACTGTGGCGAATTTGGCCTTCATGCACCCTTATATGTGAGAAAAACTTGTAGTTTCTTTGAGAAAAATTGTGGGCAAGGAATTTCAAGAATACTGCAAATTTGGTTGCATTTTCTAATAAAGTAGTAGTTTGTGAGGCCAGTGTTTGTTGTTTGTTCTGGATAACAAATATTACACACCACTTTGGATTATCAGATTAAACAAACATTTGAATGACATGTACTTATCAGGGTTTGTGCTGGATTTTGTCTATAAAATTCCAGGAGTATCCAAGGTCCGAGTTTTCAAGAGCCAGAAATTGAGTTTTCAAGAAGTCCTTTTAATAATATTTCTATGCCATACGTAGTGTTTCAGTGTTTTCAGTGCTGAAAAAGCCTACCTTGATATTCCTTTCCACAGCATGCAAGTTAAGTGCATGCATGGACATTTTTAATTTTAGGTTTTAATGTTTCCCTAATAATCAAATTTGGGCTCAGATCTTTGAAATGTCTCTTTTAACTTAGCATGATGCAATTTCAACAATTTCATCCAAGCAAAAATTCAAGGAGTTTTCAAGCAGTTTTCCACAAAATCATTTTTTGCAGGGGCTTTACAAGCGCCCTTGAAGTCCAAAATTAAATTCCAGGGCCTTTAAAGGACTTCAAGGAGTTGCACGAACCCTAACTTATCCAATCAAAACTGTCCATGCCAGCGTTTCTCCTGCCACAGCCTTCTTGCACTGCTCCAAATTTTTTGTGCACTGCAACAACACAACCACTAGCTGCCCAGGCTACAGTACTTTATTATTGTCTTTCACCTTTGATATTTTAGTCTACTCACCCATTTCTGCTGAAGGTTTTGAAAGCTGCTAAAGGTGCTAAGGGATCTTCCACCTTGGGAAGGTCATAAAAAATATTAAGTCACCCAATGTCATAACCAAAAAATAATTAAATCCCATGTGCACAGTATGCCTGAAAATCGACTGAGACTGATGGAAGTCTGTGGTTAAAGGTCTGTTGCTACATTGGAGAAATGGAAAGATCACCCGGGGTGTGGTTCTTAGAGTTTCACCTGGTTAGGAATTCGCTGACACATACATAGACACTATAAGTTGTAAAGAAAAAAACCAGGGCTTTGCCACTGCTGGAGTCTTGTTATTAAACAGTAAAATTTCTCTTGAACTCCTGTCATAAAACATTCTAGCTTTCTGTCAAACCTCTGTGCCTTATGTATTTAGCCATCATGTCCTAACTTGAGCTTATTGAGTGTATGAATGTGAACCCATTTAGTACTGAAGCAACAAACCATCTCAACTTGCAACACAACATTGTTGCACAACAAGTTGTATGAAAAATATTATGTTGCCCTTATTACTGGGCCTTTAAGCATACAAATTCAGGTGGTGCAATGCCTGAACAGCTGAATTTAAAGCCAATTTTTTTCACATCACTGAATCTAACAATAGTGCCTATTGTTATATATAATAGTAATAATAATAATAATAATAATAATAATAATAATAATAATAATAATAATAATTGCAATGCATCTCGCGCAAACGCGCAACGAATCTCGAGATTGCATGCCTGAGCTTGCCCGATTATAAATGCTATGCTTTGTAGATTGGGTTCTGAAGTACACTCCGCATTTCTTCGGGCCATCGAGTTACAGTCTTCGCATTGTTGTCGGACACCAAGCGCCACCCAACAAATGCTCGGCTAATCACATGGCAGAAAAAACCATAATATTCGTTTCTTTGAGTTGTGGCGGATTTGTGTAGTGGCGGATTTTCCTCTGGATTTTCTTGTTGTTTTCACAGTAAGTATCATTATGAATTGACTCATGATATATTATTGAGCTTTCAAACTGTGTTCTTCTCTGGTTTGAGAAAAATTTCGCTTCAGATTCTTCGCATTGTCGGTCGAGTTTGGAACGAAGGCAGTCGCATGTTATGTCAATGGCTACCATCACCATCGACTACTACAAGGCGTTTGGTCTCACAAAATCTCCTCTCTTTGGGGCTGCCTGCATTGATCAGGTCTCCTCCTACTCTAGCATTTTCCTTCTCATTGAGAACGGCTAGTAATAATAATAATAATATTATTATTATTATTTAATAATAATAATAATAATAATAATAATAATAATAATAATAATATTATTATTATTATTATTATTATTATTCCTCATTCTTTCCACCAATTTGAATGAAGTTGCTCTGAATTACATGTATATGCAAAGTAATATAAAACATAGCCATACCTCGTTGGCAAGATCAACGACAGCTTGGGCAGCACTGACTCTCGCCATTTCCTAAAAGGTCATCAATCTTTTAAGTTCAGCCAGCTGTAGATTACCTAAAAGATTTATGTGCGGTAGTGATTTCATACCTCTTTCCTCTTCAGTTTTTTCTCTTTGCCTTTGGTTGATTTCTTCTGTGTATAAGACAGTTGCAAAAATGGTTTGTTATTACTCCTTGATTATTATAACAACACGTCAAAGCAGCAATCATCAGTGCAAACATGATACCACTTGTCTAGAAGGAAAGGTTCTTAAAGTTGCCAGCACTAATTACAACGTAGCTTACCCCCATGATACTTCCAGAAGAATACAGTGATTACATATAAGACTTGTTTTTAAAGTGGTCTTAAAATTACTTCGCACTTTGGGAGAAGATTACTGGAGAAAACCTTGAACACATTTCGCGCGTTTTTCTAGTCCGCCATCTTTGATTTGCCAATGCCCCTAGTGACTCACGGGAACTTATATATTCGTCCCAATCTCCCGACATCACAAATATACGTGACGTCAACTCGGGAGACGATGAAAAGTGACTAATGTGGCTGTAGAATAGCTTGAAAACACGGGTATTGTAGAACACCATGTCGCATGAAGACAAAGCGATTGAGCTTGTATCTCAGGCAGAGAAGAAAGTTAAGTCATCTCAGGGATTTTTGGGTGGATTGTTTGGGTAGGTCCAAGTTGGTTTAAGGAGTTGTCTGAGCATGCACATACATGTAGGCCTTGTTGAAGTGTTATCACTTCAGATCGGATTGCAAAAGAAAGGTTTTTTGTTGATTTCAGGGGAGCTTCAAAGCTAGAGGATGCGACAGAACTCTACATCCAAGCAGGAAATTCGTTCAAGATGGCGCAAAAATGGAGTGGTGAGCCTATTATTCATTTGTACAGCTGTAATTTCATTTATTTTAACCACTGATTTCAGTGGTACCAAGCTAAGTTGATTCCTAATCACCATGTCCCATGCCCAGGTGACTGGCTTTTTTCATTTAAAAGGTTATCAAGTATTTATTTTTAACGCTAATCAGTGTTAGTTGTGGCCTGTGCTTTGTATTAGTCTGTTTTCTTCTCACAATTCTTCCTGCCTTGTTTGTTCAAAGAACTAGTTACGTTACATGACTCTCCAACTGATAGATCACTATCCAATAACTACATGTAGGTGACAATTAAGTTATCATCTAGATATAGAGGTTACAGTTTTCCTTAGTACATTGCAATTGATGAAGGCAAAATTACTGAATGCTGATTGGCTGAGACGAATCGCGAGGGCACTTTAGGTGATCAAAAGGGCATGATTACTTGATCCTGATTGGTTAATGGTTGCATTTACTGATCAAGCAAAGTTACATGTACAAGAGAATCTTCTGCCAGATTCTGACTTCGATTAAACTGCTTTTTGTCCAGGTATAAAATACATTTTAAGCGCTATTTCTGTTGTCATCAACGATTTATTGAATTGAACTCTAACCGAATGAAAACGTGGTTAAGTTGATTGTTATTGCGGCATTGAACAGGTTTCCTTCAATGATTTTGCTCTTGATGTGATAAACAGGTAATAAATCGCAATGTGCCTTCGTGCAATTAGGGATTAATTTCACTGATATCGGAGTCATTTTGGTGTGTTTCTGTGAACACAGAACTTTGACCAAATTTTAACTTACAAGTTCATTGTTTTACCAAGTGAATATTCCACAGAAAACCCACCATCACAATACACATCATTCATCACCATGGCGAGCTGGCTCAAAAGTTGACACATCCAGGCAACATGATTTTTGTGACACACTCTTCTTTATAGCTGCAGGTAAAGCATTCATGGAAGCAGCAAACCTACAGATTAATCTTCAGTCCAAGCATGAAGCAGGGCAACGCTATGTTGATGCAGGGAACTGTTTTAAGAAGACTGATGTAGAAGGTAAATTCAAGTTTAGTTTTATTAAAGGGGCTATGTCACACAAATTTGTGTAATTTCATGACATTCAAAATGCCCAAAAAGTGGAAAGAAACATTGCAAGAACCACTTAAAATCATTGAACAACATAAAAGAAATACAACAAAAGTGGACGAGGTTGAACTGGATTGCATTTGGGTAATCATGAAAAAAGTTGGCGTAAGGTTTTTCAAATTTATGGGAAATTGCCTCGATAGAGGCCTTCATCGTGTTTGTGATGTAACGGTAATTTTGTCAGTAAAGGAATTCCACATAACCACTTTTGAACTTTAATTAAACTTGTGACAAGCTAAAGATGTCCTTGAAAGTGCTAACCCCTATGACCAAATTCTGTGGATTTCAAAACTATCATGCTAAATAAACAGTAACTCATCGAAGTTTTAAGCCTTGATTTCTAAAAAGCACCTGTTAATTTTAACTGGAATTTGCCTGTTTAATGGTCTGCCATTAAAAAAAAAAGTAAAGTCTGTTTATGAGCCAAGTGGCCCATCAGAGCCAGAGCTTATCCCGATTTCTGTGGCATGAAGCGACTAGCAGTATTTTTACTCCCCCCTGGATTCTATGGCAGTCCATCGCAGGGTTACCCCAGCATTTTGCTGGTACCTATTTATACACCTGGCTGGAGAGAGGCACCGTGGAAGTAAAGTGTCTTGCCCAAGAACACAACACAATGTCCCCGGCCAGGACCCGAACCTGGCCCACTCGATCCGGGTTCGAGCACACTAACCATGAAGCCACCACTCCTCCCACAATGGTCTGCCATTACTAACTTTAAAAACCTTGAGGGAGCTGGATCGAGGAGAAAATGACATCAAAGACGCAATGCGTGTGTACGTGGCTGAATTAATATACATCCTGGGATTTCCGGGCTTTCAAACTTTTAAACTTGTGTTTTGCATATACATGTATGATAGGCAGCGTTTACCCGCTGAATTTTTAAGCTACAGTGTAGTGAGTAAATGACGTCACTTTTCCATAGATCCAACCCTCTGAGGTCCAATCGGTCAGTTTGGAACGAGAGTAATAGCGAACCATGAAATCCAAACCTTACACTCCAACTAAATAGCCTTTGAATAAAAATCAACAGTTAAAATTTTGCCAGTGAAGTGTTGAGCAATCACAAGGAAAAAAAGGTGATTTTTAATTAATCATAGTAGCACTTTAAACACCCTAAAACAACATGACATAGCCCCTTTAACCTCTCCCAGACAGTTCACCCTGGCATAATTACATGGCATGGGAGATCTTGATTTTGATGAGAATGAAAGAAAATTATAGTACTCAGAGAAAATCACAAGAATCAGAAAAATCAGAAGAAAATCAGAAGAATCGAGTTGAATATATATTGATATCGGCACTATACAAGTTTATTATTATTATTATTATTATTATTATTATTATTGAATTCTATTATTAAAGCTCAGCCTATAGAGGATCACAGACTGAGGGGTGAGGCATGATTGCGTGATGGTTGCCATGCCATCATGACCCCACTAAGATTATCCAGAAAATGTCCCTGCATAACAGCTTTACTTTCATGGACAAAAGGGAACTGTTGTTTTCCCAGCAAGCCATACAAGTATACAGTACATAGTACATGCAAATTGAAAGATACATTTTTGCAACTTGTTGATTGATATTTGCTCTTTGATGATGAAAAGCATCTCTGCATGTAACTTTAGTTATTTCCATGAACAGTTTACAGTCAAAACTACATTTGGTTTATTGACTGCTTTTGGGTAAGCATGCATGTACACTGTATTGAGTTGTATTAATTAATTAAAAGTAAGCGAGACAAAAGTCTCTGGAACAGAAGAGAAGCCACGCACCGGTAGCTCAGTTGGTTGAGCACCGGGCTGTCACGCGGGAGGTCGCGAGTTCAATTCCGGCCAGACCAACACTCAAGGTCTTTAAATAACTGAGGAGAAAGTGCTACCTACATCTGCAAATGGTTAGACTTTCAAGTCTTCTCGGATAAGGACAATAAGCGGGAGGTCCCGTCTCAAAACCCTTCAATGTTCATAATCCTGTGGGACGTAAAAGAACCCACACACTTGTCGCTAAGAGTAGGGCACGTAGTTCCCGGTGTTGTGGTCTGTCTTCTGTTGTGTATCATGGTTGGGAGGGTAAAAAAAGGGGCCACAGTAATTGGCGCAAGCTGTTGTGGCACTCTGCCAGCTTGACTGGCAAAGTTAATAAAATAAAATAAAATAGATCAAGAGCTGAGCAGCTCTACCTAGGACCTTAAGTATAGGATCATAAACTATACAAGTATGTATATACAGGTATAATTTTTCTAGCATTTTTTTATATTCTTGCAGAAGCAGTGAGAGCTTTTGAAATGGCCATTAACATTTACACAGATATGGTAGGAAAATTGTTGGTTAAATGTCAGTAACATAAATGATCTGCCAGGTGTGTTAACTGGAAAACCATTTTCCTTACATAGGTGTAACATGCACTGTTTTCTTTGAAAAGTATTGTTAATAAACCGTGTAGCCCGCTGAATGCCAAGCATGTAATTGTTGCTTACATTATTACCATTATCAAGTGCCTGATTTTTAATAAGTGCCTAAAAATGAATGGAGAACAATTATGACAATATACATTTTGATGCTCAGCCTTGACGGCTTTATGGTTTGTTAGGGTCGGTTTACTATGGCTGCTAAGCATCATATTACTGTGGCTGAGATTTATGAGGGAAACACGGCAGACTTAGAAAAGGTGAGAGATTTAAATTGTTGAATTGTTTTTTGCGGTGAGTTCCTCTATACAGCACATTCAAGAACTGTTAGAACTGGAAACCCTCACCATGTATTCTGTAACTTAAAAACATGTACGACACTTTTGACATGTAATGATTACTAATTTGAATACTTAAGATTTTTGTTTGTTGATAAGGAAAATTTTTCCCATCTTCCTTGCAAGGTGTCAATTTCAGAATGATAATGTCTACAGTGCCAAAAATTTTGTTGAATAATTTTTAGTACATAAATAATTTGTTTCAATTGGTGTAATTGGTATAATTATTACACTAAATTATTCATATAGGGTTGTATCTCGGTTATTAGACTCTTCCCAACATAATCTTCGTTAATTAAGCAAAAGGTTGAAATTGAAAATGAAATGGAAAGTGAGTTATGTGTATGTAGAATTTTATAAAACAAAAATCAAAAGCCAGAGGTCTGTCATGTACAGAATTAATTACCGGTATGAGTGTAATATTATTATTATTATCTTTTTCAGGCAATATTTCATTATGAACAGGCTGCTCAATATTACAGAGGGGAAGAGTCAAACAGGTGCAAATGTCGATTTAGGTTCAACTGCAACGGAGTTGACCATCTACTAAACATCTACTGAACATGTACATGTTGTTGCGATGAAATCATCAATAATAATTATTATTAGGGATTGATGCCACTCTAGCGCAAAGAATACTGATTGTAACTTGCAAGGGTATGTTTCAAGACCCAGCATTTCAATACACATACTACTGTAGTACAGTAACTACATGTACTGTCTCCATCCATAATGGAGTGATCTAAGGCTGTTGTTCATACTCACCATTAAGCATCCTATCCATTTTTTGAGATATAAAATAATATGTTGGAGGCAAATCGCTGCCATCATCACGGGTTTAAAGGAGCATGTATGAGTTAGTGTGCCAAGCTTCCAGACGAAACCAATGATGGTACTGTTGGTTTGCGTTGAATGTATTGTTTTAAGCCAGTACAAATCTAATGATAACTTGTTCATGAATACAAAAAATGTATTTCAAAACCTATGTTGCATGTGGGCTGTAATAATAATAATAATAATAATAATAATAATAATAATAATAATTATTATTATTATTATTATTATTATATCAGCCCTTAAAACTTTTGTATGCAATATACAGTTAATTAAAAATAGTATAACGAGGTGCGTGAGTGTAGTCCATTATATAGTGAAAACTTAAGACAAAATTGTATGGAAAACTTAAGGATATATAAAATTAGTGTTATTAATAATACTTTGATCAAAAAGAAAAGGAAAAAAATTGGTAAAACTATTTAGGACATCTAAAATTTACGACGGTGATCATAAAGTTTTTAAAATTCTCTCAAACATATTACTTATTGGGCCATAGAAATCCATTGACAATTACATCATAGTTTAAAAAATCCTAAAGACGTTGAAGACAGAGAGTTAATAAAATTAATTCGAATGTGGTATTCATTTTCATGTTGCAACTTTAAACGTTCGAGAGATGTTTAGTGCAGAGAGTACAGCCTTCTGCATGTTATGAAGAAGTCTCAGCACCATCCCCCCAATATGTCCATTATGATATTATATTGTTTCACTTCATTTCCTTGGTACTTCTGCTTTTATTTAATTCCCAACGGAGCGGTCATTGTTTTGTGGTTTTCTCCTCCTTCCTTTTCTCACGATTTGTAAAGCAAGCGTGATGACTTGCTTTGACTCGTGGTTGATAATATGAACATCCACTCTGTTGGCTTTAACTTCTTGGTGCTGCTCAAATAGGGGGACATCCCAGAGTGCTTGCGCATTGTTCACCTCGAACACTGGCTTGAGTTTCAGTGGCGAGCACCAAGGTGGCACGAGTCTACAAGGCCTACGTCTTGCAGAATTTCGGAAAAGAGTAGCTTGAGAGCTGCGTCATGGTGGGTCATGCACTCACTTGTGCAATGGCAGTACAACCAGCCAGGACATGAGCAACTCTTTCAGGGGCTTTATTGCATAGACTACACATCACCTCACTCGTTACATCCGCATGCGTTTTCTGGCAAGCATACAACCTGGTAGGTAGTAACTGTTTGGAAAGCTCAAATATCCCTACCACTGTATGTGTTGGGCATTGTTTCCAACCACTTAACCAGCAGAAACAGCCATCAAAGTTAAGGTTCCTGTCTTCACTTCTCGCAAAGATTAGTTTCCCCTGCCAGGTTCTGTTTGTGCACCGCATACAATGACCTCTGCTCCAAACGCCTTCTCAGCTCTGCCATCAGTTTCTCTGCTGTTATCACTTTTCCGCTATCATGCTTTATGCAGGTTGGATTTGGGTACTCTAGTTGCAACTAGAGGCCCATCTCCTCTGCTTACCCTGCTGCCTCTTCAACTAACGAACTATGACCTAACTTCTCCACTCTCTCTTCAAACTCACTGACCATCGCCGTAGCTGGGTCACCATTTCTTTGTAACTTTACTGCCGTCTTTATCTGCGTCAACTTATACTCCTCCTTGATCGAGCACAGGCCTCTACCTCCCTTCTCTCTTGGCATGTATGGGATGGCAGTTGAATTGTTGGGATGTTTCCCACCATTCTCAACAATTATTTTGCAAGTTTCTCTATCTAACTTTTTAAGCTCTGTCACTGGCCACTGTTGTGACCACATTAGGTAGCCTAACACTGGTAATGCAAATTGGTTTGAGGCTGTTACACGGTTGTGATCAGACAAGGGACTTGACCAGATGATAAACATTCTGCGAAGAAACTCCTTAGCTGCGCGCTCCAACAACATGCTCTCCTCTTTCCTCACCGTCTCTAACACACCCAAGAACTTGTACTGATTGCCCTCTTCGAGGTTGGGAACACACATATTCTCATCTACCCTTACCCTCAGGCATTGCGGAGATAGGTATGTGCCTCCCTCCCCCCCCCCCCCCCACTCCCCTTGTACATGGACGACTCCACACTTTTTGGGGTTCCACTGGAGTCGGACATTCTCCATTGCGCTCTTGGTTGATCCCATAACACAGTCTAGTTTACTCTCTGAAGATGCAAAGATCGTTAGATCATCGTTATACAAGAGGTCTGTTACCTTTACACTAATGCGCTTTGATAGTTTATAACCATGGGGTTCAAACAGACTGTGAAGAGCCTGGGGCAAAGAGCATCACCCTTGGGTAGGCCTTTGACAAACCAAATTGGCTCAGAAGTCTCGCGACCTTGCTTTGTAGTCACCACCACCCTTGTGTTCCAGCTCTTCCTTAACTTCTCCACTGTCCTTGACAACCAAACAGGAAATCTATGCAGGATCATCATCTCCTCCAGCCAAACATGGTCTACCGAGTCGTACGCCTTCTTGACGTCGATCCATGCCATAGTCAGATTACACTTTCACCGATGACAATCTAGGGTCAGCTGTTATTATTATCATCATCATCTTCATCATCATCATCATCATGATCATTATTATTATTATTATTATTATTATTATTATTATTATTATTATTATTATTATTATTAAACTGGTTATTGTCATAAAAATGGCTGGAATGTTTGAAAAGCATTAAAACACTGCATGCATAGTTTAAAATAGTGGATTGGTTTTCTTTCTTTGTCAGCTTCTTCAAACCATAATGATATCCCTGTGCAGTTTAGCACGGGCATCTTACTCTCGTCTTACGGGAAATGCAAGTTTCATTGTAACTGCCAATATGAAGTTCTTCTGTTTGTTTTTTGTAGCTCTGCAAACAAGTGCTTATTGAAAGTTGCAATGTATTCAGCACAGATGGGAGAATATGCAAAAGCTCTTGAGATTTACGAACAGGTAAGTTATCATAAATAAAGAAAAAGAAATGCTTTATTTGTAATATTAATAATGATAATAGCTTTGTTTCCAACTGTAGACATTGCAGTCTAAAATACATTGGTATGATTTGTAAAATATAATATAAAAATATGTACAATTTGTGAATTAAAAAGGTGAGTGAATATAAGTGATGTGTAGCACAATCACCGTACCCATTTGGGGGTGACTCAGAAACATTTCCTGATTTATTCAGTTTAACGTCTTCAATGAAGCTATATTTTTGCTGAATGCTAAGGTTATCCTTGTTGATTAGCATACAGGGTGTAAAAAGGGTAAGCGACTTTCCTTTCTTGAGAAAACAAAGGAAAAGGATAGAAAAATAGGCAAATTTTGAGTGTAACGCGTAACACAATTTTCAAATTGAAAGTCTTCAAAACCATTTTTCATAAGAGAGAACAATTATGTGGATTAACGGACAATAACCAGTGATAACACGCAGTAAATACTACATATGAGCAAAATTAAAACAGTTCAAGTTTATTAAAACACATTAAAAAGATTCAAAATTCCGTAGTTTCCTTACTGTAACGCTGTGTTTTGGAATTCTGGCGCTCACTAGGTTATAGTTTGAAACAAGTCTTCAATTGATATCTGTGGCTTCAAAACCATCTCAACTAAATGCTCATACCTTGTGCTTTAACATACAGAAAAATTAGTTTGAGGGATCCACTACGAATGGAGAAATCACTCCTCAAAAGAGTCGCTACGCTTTTTCTGTTCCGCAATTACGCAATAATATTTTTCGAGACCACTTCTTTCAATGTTGCTCCTGCTCCAACCAAGGCGTAAGTGGATTCCAACCAAGCATTTTCTGAATGCTCACAAGTTCCACTAGCTATTTCCACAGTTTCGTCATCGTAGCTTTCAGGGTCGCGAAAATATTAGCCTTTGACTGAGTCGCTACGTTTTTTTTAACATGCCGGGCCATATTGAACCTAGTCTTGAGTGCCAGTGAACATCACAAATCTACTTCGCAAAGAAGCCATGATTTCCATGTGCTTCACAAGGCTTGGTAACCTTTCCTCTATGGATATTATTGGGAAGTCCACAATGTCTTTTCAGGGGCAATTTTCAGGAAAGAGACATCTGCTCTGACCTCTGCTCTGACCTCAAATTGCTCTGACCTCAAATTGTAAAGTGGAGCAAAAAAGTGGAGCAGAAAGCCAGCGTTTAGGGTGTCAATAGAACTAAATGAGGGGATGCTATCCTCCATGTAGTGAAAGCTTTCTGTTTTTACTTTTTATTTGCCTCAAAATTGACTATCTGTATGAAAGACCACGCCTGCAAGGGGTCATGGGTAAATCAAAAATTCAGTTTTAACGGACCAAACATTAATATTTTCCGAACAATTAGAAAGATATGTAAGTCTGGGTGTGAAATAAGCCAAAATAAGTGATTTTTACCCCAATAAACACAATTTCACAATTTTTAGGTATGTTACAGAAATGGGTACCGTGATCATGCTACTCATCAAGTGAATATGTCACTTTATGGGTATTATTAGATTATTCACTGGTTTCTAGTGAGTTCATCATTGTAATATCTACTAACCTGCGATCAGGCCCATTTTTAGCTTCGCCCATATGTTCTCTTATGTCGTCGTCGCTCGCTAAAATTGGGCCTGACCAAAAGTCTCTCAAGAATTCCGGACGGTCGGCCAAATTTTGGCCGACCAAATTCGTGATCTGATTGGCTGTTGAAACGCCGGAAGTGAAAATTCCATCGTGATTGCGCGGAGCTCTCGCGAAGTCCTCGAGACTAATCCGCCATAAGTGTACGAAAACAATTTGCTGCCTTTTGTTCTTACAATGCCGTGGACGGTGCAACTTGATTTTATTTGTATAAATGGAGATATGCCATCTGAAAACATCTCATAACTTGTCCAGAATCGGTTTTGAATCTCTGGAAAGAGTGAAATTAGCGATTCCGTTGTCGAGCTCTGTGGCCATGTGGTTGAAAGTACTTTGGCACAAACCTCCCTGATCCTCCCTGAAAGCTAAATAGCTAGTTCTTTCAAATGGCAACGAAAGCCGATGCATATTGGTTTCCTGGATGAGACAAAGGACATATATATCAACAGGAGGAGATGCTGATAAAATCGCAAGTTACACGAATGCATGTTTTGAATATCTGTGTATCAAACGGCTTTATTTACTTACTCTACATGACACGATTTGTTTGCACAATTTGGAGTCAAGATTGCTTCATAATATTTCCAGTTGATTTAACTTAAAACTCGCACTCCAGAAACTAAAATGGCATGTTTCCAGAGAGACCAATTGTACAAAAATGAAAGAAACTTTGCGAGTCCATCTTACCGTTCGTACTCTATCAAAAAATTTTACTGCACGCAATTCTAGAAATACACTGCAACTGAAGATATTACCCGAAAAATTACCAAAGAAACCTTCATGGGCAAACACGTTAAAGGAATAATGTATTTCTCTTTTTTTTCTTTAAAAATCTATCGCCAAACCGTCCAACGACAAAATGCTAGGTCATCTCAATTACAAATTAAAATGTCAAGCTTAAAAGACTGCATATTCAGTGCCGTTCGGAGGAAGAATTACACCGGCCTTTGCCGCAATATAGTCGTCGAAAACATTCCCCATGCTTTAAATGTGTTTTTCTCAAAATAAAGCCAACGGTTACTTTCGAATTCGTTTATAATATTCCTCCCACGGTAATTAACTCTGGTCAAGACAAAATAGCGTGAATCTGCCTTCCACGCGTGTATTGGTGTGATGGGAGTAAATTTGATTGGCCGATGAAGGACATGTCAATCAATCAAAAAAAGTGGGCGGAAGGAATTTCCAAGAGGAATTTGGTCAGGCTCTATTTTTCGTTTCGCCAACTCCACATTACGTACCACGCGAAACTAAAATAGAGCCTGATCGCAGGTTAAATATCTACTAGCTTTAATGATAAAGGAGTTGGCAGCTCTTTTAGTGCGGATTGATGGTACTTTGACTGTGCCTCTAGCTTGTGATCTGGTGGAGTACTGGTTTTGGTAGCGCTGTGGGAACAGGTGGTTGAGCTTGTATTACTCGTTTTCCATTTGTTTGAAGTATGACATAGTAATGGCGTAAAGTCGATACGTCTCTGTATCACTTCCAGCTGACCAATGAGGTATCCAGTAGACGGGAAAAACCATGCTAGCGCTGCATGCTCAATAATAGATTTGATGGATGTTATGTAAATGTGGACAAGTTCGTTAGCAGCCACACCAGCTCGTTTGAGCAGTCTTATAGAATAGATACGTTTTGCTGCCTTCTTGGTGACGGCGTTCATCGTTCCATGTCAGATCATATGTTACGTGGACACCAAGTAGCTTATAAGTAGTCACTCTTTCGAGATGGTCATCCCCAATTCTGATTTTTGGGATGTCCGGTAGTACCCTTTGAAAGCACACGAGAATTTCTTTACATCTTACTGAATTCAGTTTCATGCGATGGTTGTTGGCGTGTTGGACAACTCGATCATCGCTTGTTTGCATGTCACTTTGGTCTTGGTTGACGGAGAAACTTTCAGCAACTGTTAGGTCGTCGATATATTTCCATCTCCAAGAGTCTTGATGTGCAAGGGAATTGACCATGACGAGGAAGAGCACGCAACCCCGCGGAATTCCTGCTGGGACATGCTTCCAAGATGACATGTGTCCACAATGGCATGTGTCCAAGATGACATGTGTGTTCACACATACTCTACTTTAGATTGGAGTAAAAACAGGTCACAAGAACAAGACTACATGTAACTAGTTTTCTCTTCTCAGAGAGTGCATTTTGTGTGGACATCATAAGTGCACTTTTTAGAATGAAACGTTGTTGCTCATAGGAAACACATAATCCAATATTAAGGTCCCAATAACTGTAATATTCAAGTGAAACATGAAATTATGATTATTGCGTTCGCCCCTGAGTTGTTCCTAACTGAATTATTACTAAAGGAAGTTCGCCAGTTATTAGTAGAATAGAGCGGTTTTCAATTGAGTGTCGAAAGTAAATAGCGAATTGCCTTGGTTTATGATTACTTCACTCAGTGATTGGTTCAAAGTTCCCGCGCCACTTTCTCAACCAATCAGAAGTGAAACCAAAACCAATCGTGGCTCGCGCGTGCACATTTTCCCGCGTTTTGTGTCGGCTACTTCGAGTTTTGATTGGTTTTCTGGATTGTCTCCGTCCTTTTTGATTGGCCAAAATAATTACTTTGGTTTTGGTTTTACAACAGTTTTACGACACTCGATTGAAACTCGCTCTAGAAGCAGTTGTGGTTAATAGTTAACCAAAGCAATAAATCAGCAATATGATTTTTGAGGTCAGCATGGTGGCAAATCAAAACTTATCAAAGAAGACACTGTACTTTGATATTAACACTATCCAATAACTTAACATTTTAGGTTGGTGCCGATGCTATTGAAAGTTCTCTACTGAAGTATAGTGCCAAAGAGTATTTCTTCAAAGCAACTCTCTGCCACATGTGTATTGATGATGCTGAAGCTCAAAGAGCTGTCGAAAAATACTGTGACATGTACCCAGCATTCCAGGACACAAGAGAGTGTAAACTACTCAGGGTAAGTACAAACTAGACTTTCAAAACAGCAATGCTTGAGAAAATGATGACATTGTGGCTGTAGGGAACTTACAGTGTACACAGGGACAAGGATAATGACGCCAATGAGAAAGTTGTCTAAAAATTGTTTTTTCCCGTTGTAATAATTTCGTGATACACACTGTTAACTCCACGTCATTCGGAATGGAAAGTGTGTATCCACATTACAGGAATAAAATTGGTGTGAATCGTATGGTTGTTTGGGAAGAAAATTAAAATTGTTTTGTCAGGTTCTCGCGTCCTCTACACAACCTCACATTTGGTCAATGAGTCATTTCCGAATTGCTGTTTGTGTCGGTTTCGAAGTGAGTCTTGGTGCTCAGCTATTGTAAGGGAAATGAGTTTGATTTGCATAAGAATACGCAACTAATTTCCATTTGAATGGTTGTGCACCATGACTTGCTTTGAAACTTAGGCATGCAGCAACTCGAAAATGGGCTATTCACATTGTTGTCAAGAAATAATTGGTACAAGCGGTTTCAGAGTAAAAAATAGAGAAAAAAAATTCACATATTTTGTACACTACTTTGTATGCTAGTGCCGGTTGTGGTCAAAACCTCAAATTTGGTGATTCCATGTCGTGTTGTGCAGAGTACTGCAAGAATATGTGCTAAAATACATGCTGTAGATGCAAACGATTATTTTTTCCCTTTAAACCATTGATGGCACTGTTTTGTGTCAGTGTGACAACTGTCGCCGTCGTCGTTTCTTAAGCTCCCAAGATAATATATTGCGAAAAATGCTGCCCTCTGGTATCTTAGCCCTTGCACCATGGAAGATATATTTCACCTGAACCTACTTCCTTTGCTTGGTGTTAGCTCTGAACTTGCACCAGGATTTTGTAACCATGACAGCCCATGAGGTTTGACCTCAGGCAACCCAGGATCAGGGCCGGGTTGTTCGAAAGCCGATTAACTTAACCAAGGTTTAGCGTAAGCCTTTGTTTCATGTTTTCAACATTTTGGTGAAAGTTTCTTTTGCTTATTTTTGTTTTTCAAGATTGACTTCTTCTAGTGTAAAGTTTTGTCGAATATTAGCATTGAACAGCATTCAGTTTGGGAGTAAAGAAATAAAGTCCTTGGTTAATTTTAATCTAGGAATAAGGATTAGAGCTAATCTGCTTTTGAACAACTTGGCCCTGGTCTATTGGACATATACATGTAAACAACTCAGCCCAGTAATAACGTATGTTTTTCTCTGATTTTTCTAGTGCTAAACTTGAAGTTGACTTTATATCAATTGTCTTTGTAGACCCTCATCGAAGCTAAAGAAGAACAGAGTACAGAATCATTTACAGAGGCTGTAAGTGGTCCTTATATACCATCACTGTCAGAAAATGTGTGGTCTTTTTGAAAGTCAAGAATTGGTGTAAAATAGAGCAGCTATGTTTATAATTCATCACATTGTTTCAGGGTTCTCCTTATCAGGCGGTAACCAGTAAAATTTACCGCTTGTAAGAGCACTTATTACCGCCTGCAAACGCTCAGAAGTCACTGCTGCTTTGCAGAACGTCCAACATTATCCAAAATAATGCTTTACCGGGTTGAAAAGGTCCCTTACATGATGTGCTGAAAACTAGGGAGAACTATGTTGTTTTGTCCTTGTCTTGTTTATTTACATACATGTAGCAATGCTTTCAAAATCTTTTTTTCTTTTTCGCGCTTTGCAGGTAAAAGAGTATGACTCCATTTCAAGACTGGATCAGTGGTTAACAACAATACTTTTACGAATTAAGAAAGGAATGAATGAAGAACCAGACTTGACTTAAATTCAGACAAAAAGATATTAAATCATATTTAACTCACAATGTAGCTAAAGACAATCTTCAGTTTCAATTTCAAGATGCCAACATCCTTTAACAGCAACTTTTTTAGTGCCATACAGTACTCATCCTTAGTGTAAGAAACTATCAATCATTCATGAAAGTAAAGGGTGGCATACAAATTTGATAATGAAAACAGAAACAATAATCTGACTACAATGTTAAAGAATTAAATCTTTTACTGGAAATAGTGTATTGAAACATGGAACGTTTCGGCCATAAACCGTGGCCTTCATCGGCTAATGCTAGAGGTCATGTGACCTGGACAGACCACGTGACAGGCGACCAGGAAAACGCCTCAGCACCCGGTCCCATGTGTTGGACAAACTGAAACGGAGTCCCCCCTTTGCGGTTGAGAGAAGGCTGCTCCACCCTTCCCATATGGCCTCCTTTATGCCTCGTCGGACCCAGTCCTCTTCTCGATCGAATATCACATGCCTGTTTTGTTGAAAGAGAGACGGGTTTCCTTAATATGTAGGTACACCGCAGAAGTCTGTGCCTCATTGGATCCCTGGTGACGGTGCTGATCCAGGCAGGTACGCAGGGATTGTTTGGTTTCGCCAACATAGCTGGCCGCACATCCTTGAGATCCACACGGGATCCCGTAGACTAAATTTGACAACTTTTCTCTAGGCATGACCTTGACCAGTTTAGATCTTAATGTGCCAATCGGCTTAAACGTAGTCGAGATTTTATGTGACTTGTATGCGTTCTTAATTCTTTCGGCAACACCAGCAACGTACGGGATCTTAGCCAGTGCCTTCTCTGGACGGCCACTGCTCCACCCTGTCCGAGGTTTCTTTCCCTTCTTTGCTGCTTTTAGGAAGGCCCATTTTGGGTCACGTCTTGATGTAGGCACCGCAGATTGAATCTTAGATGGTTACGGTACTTCGCAACTTTCCTTGCCGTTTTCTCCAAAGATCTAAAGGCCGGCACACACGAGGGAGCTTGCTCCTGAAACACGCTCCCGACACACGCTCCCGGGTAAGTACGCCAAGCAGTACACACGAAGGACACGACGAAGGAGCTGAATGATAAAACAACCCGATTGGGGCATGGGAACTGTTGTGGATGAAAAAAATAAGCCAATTTGATTGGCCAACTGGAGACACGTCATGTCACGGCAAGCAAATTTCAGTACACACGAGGGAGCTTGCTCCTGAAACAGACTCGTGCAACAGATTTGCCCCTGGAGCTTGCTCCTTCATATCAAACCAGTTTGATATGAGGGAGCAAAACCTGGGAGCAAAATTTTTTGCTAGAAATCGTTGGTGCAGACGAGGGAGCTTTGCTCCGGGAGCGTGTTGCAGGAGCGTGCTGCGGGAGCAAGCTCCCTCGTGTGTACCGGCCTTAACAGTTCTATGTTTCAATACACTATTTCCAGTAAAAGATTTAATTCTTTAACATTTTACAAAACTGGATGATTATAAATTATGTTTACTAATCTGACTACAAACAAAAGCTCTTTCACAGAAGTCTGTATCTACCCAAAATAATTTCAATTTGATGGTAAAAAAATAAATATTGCTCAGTTGGATCATGCAAGGACCAAAATACGGGCCTTATAGTAATAGTTTGAAGATTGCAGGTTGCTAGATTTTGGGGCAAGCCCATTATCGAGTCTCTTTTTTTCTCTCCTGTGCTCATCTCTAGCTTGCAGCAAACTGTAGAGCCCAAACGAAAAAAGAAGGGATTCTAGACAGCCTGTTTCAAATAGAGAGAAAATACAGTAAGACTTAAATATTTTTAGGCAAGTTCTTACCTGTGATCTGGGATGCCCACAAAACGTATGTTTCTGATGCCATCTCTGGAATCCCCATTTTAAACTACTGTAATCCATCTTTTAATTAATAATAATTTTTGTTAAAAATTCATTTTTCTGCCTGCATTGTTGGCATTGTTTTCTACCGGCACGAATTTCGTAGATGTAACGCCGACCGTTATTGGCTGTTTACCGGTCATGTGGTCTTGCCTTAACCGCAAGGAACTGTTCACATTGGCAAGAAAGGGCGACAACAATGATATGTATGGGTTATTGACCAAGCTTGAGGTCAAGATGGCTGGATATTGGCCAAGTTCTTTTTTGCTTTTTAACGGAGCGAGACGAAGTCAAGGTCCATAAACACGCAAAAAAGAACGAGGCTAATTCTTGGATTTCACATGACGTCACGGCCGCCATGTTGGTGTCCCCAAACAATGAAATGGCGGCCATGTTGGTGTCCCGATCCAATCCTCCGGGAATTGAAAGCTATTATTATGCTAACGTCTTCTTGTGCTTTCGTTGAAAACATGGCTGTTGATCACGAGAGTGAAACCCAAGAATATCCAGCCATCTTGACCGAACAAGCTTGGTGAATAAAGGATTTATTAGGTAGCTTAAGCACGCGCGTTTTTTAGACGCGGGCGGCAACCGGAAGAGAAGATTTCGCGCGCCAGGACAGTGGTCTCTCCCAGATTTTTATACTAATCATTTGTAATGGAGAAAAGATAATTAGCAATGCAAATGTGTCTGTGTGAAGACAAGTTGAAAGGGAAAACAGCTCACTTCCGATTTCCGTCCGCGTCTCAAAAATGCGCGGGCTTAAAGGGGCTAGGTCACGCTATTTTAGGTAATTTTGTTTAATTTTGTTAATTATGAACTCTAAACGTCAAATTGGCAGAGTAAGAGTCTTTCATTTGCAAATCACTGCCACATAACTGAGAATGATTTTCCAGCTTTGTAAATGACATTTTGATATAGACTAATATAAATTTGAAAAAAGGTGGGCCGACGTTTTTTAAATTTACCCAAATTCAATCCATTTCAATCCTCGCCAGTTTTGTCCATCCATGTCCCTTCTTGGCTTCCCTGTGTTTTGTTAGAGTTCTTCTATAGTTTTGAACAGTAATTTTGATATTTTAGTTAATTCTATGACCATTCGATCAGTGCTGAAATTGGCCAAAATTGCGAGTCCTAGCCCCTTTAAGCTCTCTATTATAGTTATTATGGGATAAAACACCAAAAAATGATCTATGATCTTTTGGGACCAAGCGAGAAATCCCGAGAGAGCAGTTAGCTCAAGCTTGCCCGCTCGGGTAGCCAATCACAGGGCGTGATTTGGTTCATCTTGCCCGCTCACGGAGCTAGTCGTATAATAATATAAGTTCAAGTGTGGGCTGCAATGTTAACATTGAAGAATTAAAGTTATGCATGAGTTTGTTTTATACTTATTTTTTGAAATATTACAAAGAAATATCCTGTACAATCCTGTACAGTTTATTTCCCGCCTTCTTCGTCGTGTTGAAGAAGTATATGATTGGTTCAACGAAATGATTGACAATCGGTTGACCAATCAAAGTCAACAATAAAAGTTTCACTCAGATGGTCGAAAAGAACAAACCGTGTTCGCAAAATTCTCGCAATTTATAATCAGGCACCTTCATTCGTTGGCTTTGCCGTCGAAGATCGAGTTTGGATGCTCATCAAAGGCAACAGTAGGTAGGTAACGTGTTCTTTAGTTGAATTTTGGAGGAAGTACTTTCACTTGAATGCATTACATTGGTTGCAGCACTCGAAGTAGTATCGTTGCATTGGCTCTTTTCTCTGACGTCCTTTATTTGTCCTGTAGTGCCGTTATTTGAATTTGATATTTTCAAGATGTAAATATCGACTTTACGGTCAAGCCATCCCAATCCCGCATCTGTCCTGCAAAAATATTTGACTCTTCTTTGTCGTTCTTGAATTCCCAAGTGCTATGGGCGTTTTCTTCGTTTAAGTTCTCAAAGTTTCTTTGTTTATACTAGCAAACAGATATAGCATTGAAAATGTCAAATCTGGAATTATTTTCTTCCATCCTAGTACAGGAATTATCTATTTGCCGTTTTGTTGAAATGCTCCAGTATGCAGTATGTTAATTT
>NC_090880.1:28775248-28802748 GCF_036669935.1 Montipora foliosa
TATAATTTAAGGCTTCCTATGAATATATCTTTTAGCTGTGGAAAAACAGTGACATCCTGGTTTTCTTCAAGTTTTCCCTGTAGAGATGTACCAGTATGGGTACTAACATAATAAGGCCCGTTTCAAACGTCGAACTTTTCATGTGCCGAATCTAATGCAAATGAGAAAATCTATTGTTTTCGCTCATTTGCATTAGATTCGGCACATGAAAAGTTCGACGTTTGAAACGGGCCTAAGGTGTCTTTATTGGGTGTCAATTTTTGGATTCTGGTGGTTACCATGGCAACATCACATCTAAGGACAGGCAGATATATTTTTATTTTTGGCCTAAATTCCTTAATATTTATAGTTTCCTTCCATGAATTTTTTTTATTCTTTGCCACATTATGGAAATGATATTGCGTCAACTTTTTAAGTGGTAAAACTGACTTTGTAGCGACCTGAAGGTCGCGGGTTCAATTCCCACCCTGGTCAGAGTTTTTCTCTGTCCTTGTGTGGGCCCATTTCCGTCAGTAGGGCTAACGCTCACATGATTTACGTGGGCAGAAAATAGCACTTCACATTACCCTCTCATGGTTAATTCTGTTGAAATATAAGTGCTACACGGCCAACGTTTCCAAAAACGTAACCTTTCTTTGCAGATACATACAATTACATGTACTTTGTATTCAAGTTGTATTGTTTTTAAACTCAGTAATACATAATTATGCCCTTGATTGGAGCTAAGGCTCAGTCAGTTTCCAAATTTCTTTACGGTTGCCATTTTATCAATCCAGTTGATAAACCCATTTCCCTGTTTCACTTCCCCACTGACATAGCACCACAGTTCCTTTAGAGACTAAACCCTTATATTCATCGAGTAGAAAAACGGCAGCACTAAAAGCCGGAATCCAGAATCCGAAAACCAGAATGATCCACAATCTGCAAGGACTACAACTTATCCACTGGATAAATCACTACTAGTCCACTGGATAACTCGTGACAATTCGTTTTGCTAGGGCTTGTCCGCTGAATAGTGATTTATCCAGTGGATAGCGTTATCCACCTTTTGAACAATCGAGGCCTGGTTTCTTTTGCATCTTGATTATCAATCAAGTCTTCTGTTAGTAGAAATCCCCATCTCAAAGGAGAATCAAGTAACTTGATGATCATCATCGAAATTTGTTTATTGTACATGGTCAACTTAACCTACCGGTAAATGTAATTTTTGAAATTTATTGAATAAACAACTGTTGTGTTTTAACATCTTTCCTTCCTTTGAATCTTTTCCATTTGTGTCCATCCACACTTCTCTTTCCTTTTGCTGTATTTCTTTTATGTTGTTTAACAGTGGTTATTGCAGTGTTTTATTCCAGTTTTTGGGAATTTTGGTTGTCATGAAATTACATCATTTTAAAGCCCTCAGTATGTTCAAACTGCAAAAACATGGTGGAAAAACCTTCTAACCCAAGGCGACCGTGTCATCAGTTTTTGACTTTGAAGCACAATGTTTATCTGCCTTTTGGGAGAATCTTCATAACTTGCTTGTTTCTCTATTCAATGCTAGTGGGGCATCTCAAAAGAACTTAACTTTGATTAAGAATGTGCATTTTTCATATTCACTGTATGTTCTTCCGCAATCTATAATTGACAGCTTCAGTCACACTCCATCACTTACGCAACACGTCCTCCTGGCACCTTGTTCCTTTAAAAGAGGCATTTTTGTACCAATGCAGGTAAAAAAAACAAGGAAAATTAATTAAGCAAGTTTTAAGTTATCTTTATTGTAATGTTGATTGCCTTGGCTTGATGATCCCATCACCATGCTCAAGTCTTTATATCCAGAATAACAAGGTCAGATCCATTTTACAGTAAACAATATGTTTACATTTCCTTGTCAGAGTTAAATACTGGAGTGGAGAGATCATAACAGAGCGTACAAGGAGCGGTTAAGTTGTTGTAGCTCTCGGAAATTGTGGATAATTCTGGTTTCCGGATTCTGGATTATGGATTTTACCTTTTAGTGCTGCGGGTAGAAAAACACAAGACAGTCTGTGGCATTCGAAAGATGCAGTATTGGTTTCCTGGGAGTTACCATTAATAATTCAAGGAAAATGCCTTAGTTTGGTACAATAGTAATATATTAATCATAAAAATAACCTTCCAAGACTTCAAAATACATGTGACAGCATTAATAGCCAACCCTGACGAACATTTTAAAAATTCAAATATACCCGCACTATGTAGTACCCTGTTGGGACTGATGAAAAGATTTTCTTGCCTAAATTAATCCTAAAAGCCTGGCCTGATGTGGCAGTATGTTTGTAAAGACGATAGTACGATATAAATCATCCAAAGTAAAGCAAACACCAGTGATGTTGGCAGTTTGTAGGGCTTTGCACCTCCAAGCTCTCCACCAACCTTTTTTGCTCTCCGAAGCATCAGCATTGTGATTGCAATAAGAGCAGTACAACAGAACACTACAACGGAAAAGCCAAGGGAACCTGCTTCAACTTTAAAAGGTTGTCCTCGGGCTGCGTTAGCTATTGCTGCTATGGACCATGCCACTCCCAGTCCAAGGAAGACATTCACAGAGTTGCTACCAGTTACATTACCAATTGAGGAATCTGCGTATTCATCCCCGACTGCAGCAACTTTGCTTGCAAAAGTATCTGTGACAACAACATACAAGTCATGTCACAAATAACATAGAATTATTGTGAATGAAAACTAGGTGATTGATTGATTGATTGATTATTGTGGCAGTTATCATACTAATGTTTAAGAAATAGAAAACATGTACCATGTTTCTATCGAGTTAAACAAACACGAATGAAAGTTTGGGAGAAGGACAAATGCTGTGGTAACACGAGCCGCAGGCGAGTGTTTCCACAGCTTTTTTGAGAAAAAGGAAAACAACTTGTTAACTCTAATTATCAAACTGTTAATTCTCTTTGCTCGCCCCATCACTATGTCAACAGCTTGTGCTAGTTCTGTGTCTCCATCGAGTTATAGAAACACGATTTTTAACCAATCAGTCCGCGTATTTTCTTAGGACTGTTTTCTTAAAGGTATTACTGCTAGTCTCGTGAAGCAGTGGCTTGAGATGTAGACCATGATAATTAAACTGTAGACTGCTAATCTTCAAGAGGCAAATAATGAGGTCCATTGGTGACACTTCAGTCAAGAATAATTATAATTAATAATTATAAGGTGACCGACCGTACGATGTAATCCATTGACTAGAACTACACATGTAAAACAGTAGAAACAGTACATTCTACATCTCAAGTGACTACCATATCAGACAGCCATTAAAACTTGAAGGCATGGATGTAGGAGACATAGCAATTACCCGGCAGACTTGTTCCAAGGGCAACAAAGGTAATGGCAACCACGCTGTCTGCTAAGCCAATGGTGCAACCAAAGTGGGATGCCAGATCCCCTATCACCATCGTCAAGACACCAATAAAGATGATAGAGACCACAAAACAAGCCCAGCCTCCCCAGATGTCAGTAGGAGGGACGATGGCAAACAAAAGCTTCCAAAACACTGTCATATAGTGCATCATGTAGTCACCATAGGTTGGAGTACTTTGTTCTTCACCCTCGTCATCATCGCCACTGCCACTCACTGTCAAGGCATCCACAAACTGCTCTTTCCAGGATGATGTGCCTACAACCAGGGCTAAATTGGCTTTGACAAGCAGCTTGTCAACAGTGTTCTTGAACTCCTTGCTTTCTATGATGGTCACTTCTGCTTTTGGTACGTCACCTGACAAAACAAGGCAGCTATCACATGGCAAACTCAATGGAGATGATCATGTTGGTGTACAAAACAATAGAAGATGGCCCCACAAGTTTTGCATGATAATAGAGTAAAATTCCCAAAAGACATTTTCCTGCATTGTTCTGTATTGTTCTGTACACCAACATGGCCGCTGTGATGTCAGTTTATTAGCAAGCAGCTTATTATTATTGTTGTTGTTATTAATACTATCATCATCATTATCAATAATAATAATAATCATTATAATTATTATCTGGGTCATATTTACTGTTTACCCATGCCAGATAAGGCCAATCAGCACTTCCTCACATTACAAATGTTGATGCTAAGGAAACAAACTTGTTGTTTCAGGAGAGCAAGTCATCCAGTCTGGTAGAGTGGCTCAGAATAATGAAGGTATAAAGCAGCCTCCCAGATAGAGTACCTACACCAGAATGCAATAGATTCCAAATCTGTTGGGCACTGACACAGGAAAAAATAACAGATTCCCATTTTTGGCTATTTTAGGGTATTTAAAGAATACCAACAAAAATCCCAAATTTGGAAGAGTGAGACAAGTCCCAATCAGGGAACTTGGTTGGGAATTCCCTGGTTGGGACTTGTCTCACTTTGCCAAATTTGGGATTTTTATTGGTATTCTTCAAAATACCCTAAAATATCCAAAAATGGGAATCTGTTATTTTTTCCTGTGTGACATACCGCACATGGGATCAAACCATTACATTGCAGGCTTCATATAATGTCAGTACCTAGTCTGGGTTTTCCCATCTCTTCAAGACGTTTTTTCTCAGCGTCATAAACTTCATCATTGCCAGCACCGCTGTCACTGTCATCATCCTTTTTCACCACTTTAGGTTCACCGAGCACGACATAAAAGTTTTCTTTCTTCTCGTATTCTTCGTCATCTATGACATTGATCTCAATGTCTTTCCTGTTTCAAAGAAATTAGTACAAAAAAGTCAATACTGTTTGGTGGTTATCCAGTACTGGAAATAAAAATTTCAGGGAATCTGATAGGGTCAAAGCTGGGGTTATTACAACTAAAATCTTAAACATGTCATGAAAAATTTTAGACCACCCCTATTCTCAATTTCATCAATCGAAAATATGCAGGCATTGCTTTACGTGGAAAATTCATTGTTTATTTTGGGGGAATGTGGAATCTAATTTCTCAAGAGTTTGTTCTGTCCAGTATTGTAGGTTTCTGCCTGTCATTAGTGCATCATTTCATTTGTTGAGTCAGGAGCCCAGCTTTGTCATAAACTAAACAACACTAGATAAACAATGATGTAGCTTGTAATATTTAACCACATAACCCTAAAAATACCAATTGCATTTTATGGATTTGGATAAAAGGTCATGAGAAGAAATAGATAACCCTGTCCAGTGACAAGTCTTGATTTCCTTTCTTTTTTTATCTCAAGGAAAAAGAGTCCTCTGCACACAACCATTTTTGTTCTGTTTTGAAGTGGGTAAGTGCTGTTAAACAAGGGACTGTGAATATGGTTTTAGTTATATGTGACAGCATTGAGAAAGGCTGCTGAGAGTGGAGTGGGAATCAGTGCAAAATAGACTTTTAATGGATTATAAGTTCACTACTTGTCAAGCAGTTGCCCATAAATATCTCTCTGTTAAAAATATAACTTTTTTTTTATAACTCTCAGAAAGAATATTGGTGTTGGAGTCACAGCATTCCTGCAAATAATTTTCAAGTGTTCTTTAATGGAGGTTAAACTTCTAAGCAACGTACTCGCAAAACCCACTCACAATCAAAAATCACCACTCGAACAGTTGTTTGCATCGAAGGATTTTTCCTCGCCCTTCCTCACGCTTGTTCTCAGATCAACTGCGCACGCGTAAATGAACTGACTTCCGGTTTGAGAAAAAGCTAAATTTCCGGCAGTCTTTAAATTAAATTAATTTTTTTTTATATGGCAAATTTCACCCCCAAATACAGAATACAGCTAAGCACTGATTTTTTCAAATCATCTTTTTTGAAAATGTTATGGGTATTTCAGTATCGTTTATCTCTTTAAAAAGAACACTTTTCAAAATAAAAAGAAAACCATGCTTGGCTCGATGCAAAAACGAATACAACTTATCAAACCACTGATTAAATACCCAAATTGTGTAGCACATAGACAAATTTAGAGTTTTCTTTTATTGGTCACGTGACCATGGGGGTGGCTTGATGACGTCATACTTAGGGTCATTGGTTTACAAAAGTTGGAAACCGACAAAAATAATGCTAAATTCTCTCAAATGACTTAACCATTACACCCTTAGCAACGCATCCCCAAAAAACACGTTAGTAGGTTCTTAAACTTGTGAGTTACTCAGAACACTCAAAATGCACTTTCCAAGATTGAAAACGTAATAAATACTTTTTTATTGCATTGTCCCCAGGTCTTGGAGAGTGAGAGACCCTGACATTTAGGAGAAATTTGTCATTGACAATGACATAGAAAGGAAATTTCTCAGCTATGTCAACAACGTTCAATTAAAAACAGAGGGAGCATTATTATTTCAAGTTAATGAGCGGCATAGAAGTAGATTAAGCAGTTGGTGTGTGCGGGATTTGAATATGTAGTACAGGGTCTAGAAAGGTGGGAATTTCCATTTTCTTAAGCAGCAGCGGTAAGCACGGAAACAAAAATCATTATTAAGGTTTTGTATATAGCATTCATAAAAGATTAACTTAAAACAGTGTGAAAAACTGCCAAAATGGGGCCAAAGATTAGACAAGACGGGAGAGTTTAAAGCAAAAGAGATTTTCTTTTTGTACTTCCGCCATTCGTCGGAAAGGTAAATCAAACACACATGCTAATATTTAGAGCTGTCAAACGTGGAGGATATGTTTTGATAATACAGCAAAGTTATCCCATACGATATATCTGCCCTGACAAAATAAACAGAAATATATTGATTATTCAAGTGCAGACGTGGTCTGCATTGTCACGCATCGACTATCTACATAATGAATATTGCGATATTAAAAAGATAAAACATCAGCATTTAAACGCGCGAAAAAAAATGTTTCGTATTTTAACAGCATGACTGAATCCTTATCAGGTTGCAGCATTGCAATCAAGTAAACAGTATTTCAAAGTGTCCAAACATGAGTCGCACTTTCCAGATTCGCTTTTGCATTGTTTAATCTTTAAACAGTGAAAACCAAGTCAAGCAAAGTGATGTCGAACTTAATTTTTTTTTGTAATCGCATTCTGTTTATGACAGCCATTTTAGTAGCGGAATGGTTGACAGAGGTGAAAATAGTAAATGACTTGACGAGGCTCGTGACTCCCGTCGCCTCATATGGGAAGAATATATAGCTTTCATAGTCCATGGTCGTCATGGTTGGGTGCATACAAGAGGAAAATTGTCTATAAATAAATAAATAAATAATAGTCGAGGGATGATGCTAGGATGATTACTAACAAAACGTATGGTAACTGGACAAAAGATGGGTCGATCATGAAAACAAGATAGAACCATTTTAAATTGCCGAATGGAACTGTTTCTTTAAATTGTGATGGCCTTTGCAAAAAAAAAAAACAGTTTGGTTGAATTACTGAATTGAGAGACGTCGGCAAATAGAATTTTTATCACGTTTGCATAAATCAATAAACGAACATCCACTGTCAGCGTAAGAGCTTAGGTGTAAACGAAAGCAACTCGTCGCCAAGTCAAACATTTGATAAATTTACACATTTGAAATTGTCAGAATAAACTGTCGCTGTACGAGATACATTAGAGCAAGCAATTATGCCGCCAGCAAACAAAAAGGCTTGTTCAGCCTGTTTTGTAGTGAACCGTTCCAATCGATTGGTGATAAATTTGTTGTCAGCTCTTGAAAAAATGCTCTGAAGTTTGGTTAAGTGATTTGTGATTTGCGTCAATTGCACCGTTAATCGCTAAAGAAAAATATTGAGTATTGGAACAAAGATGAGATTTAAAAACAACTCCCTTTTCGCTGAATTATTTTTTTTTTCGCCCAGTAGATGCAAGATGATAACAATTATCACTTTTTCTTGCCTGCTGTACCACATAAATAAACTAACATGATTTAGCTAACGTAGCAGCGTACAAAGTTCTTACCAAGTTTCGTCGTTCTCGAACTCCAGCTCGCCCACTGCGTCCTCATAGTCAGTGCCACCGCCTTTAGCTGTTCCTTCGACAGTGTGGTATGGAACTCGAACAGTGCCACGGGCCCCCGTGTGGCGAATCACTTTGAGTTTTATTATTCCATCTGCTTCGGTGACCATGTGTTTTTCTTCTTCAAAAGTGAATATACCGGGGTAGTCGTCATCTAAGATTGTGATCGTAGCAATACCATCTTTGCCAATCTTTCCAGCTGGTCCGCGGTACTTGTTTCGCAGCAAATCGCCATCTTCGGAAGCCACACGAACGTTGCCGAGGTGCACATAGAAGTGTTCATCTTCTTCAAAGATATCATCATCGATGATGACAACCGAGAGAGTCTTGGTGGTTTCGCCTGGTCGGAAACACACCGTGCCCTCGGTTTTCTCGTAATCGCCGCCTGCTTCCGCGGTACCATCCTCTGTCCTGAAGTCGACGTAAACAGTGTTAGTCAGATCACCGCCCGTGCGTGTAATGTTCATAAATACGCTGCCGCAGTTTTCTTTGACAATGTAGTGCACGGGATCAAAACAAACACTGACCACCTGAGGGTCTTCATACTCGAGATCCTGCATCTCAAGCTTGGCATCTGCAACCGAACTGCTGGCTTTCTCCAACTTGTCGTGTTTCATCTTCAACACATTTCCACTACCTACCATCTTGCGAGTGGCTTCGATCCGGTAAAAGGCACGGCTCTTAGGTTGAAGTTTTAGATTCTCTTGCTCCAGCAAACGCTCCACGGTCTCTCGGTCGGCATCTGGGTGCTTTTGTCGTATTTCTTTCATTGCCTGGATGGCCTTTTCACGCCTGTCTTCTGTCAAATCATGAAGCAACTCATCATCACCGAAATCTTGTCCAGTTTCGGCGTCTCTTGTATAGCGGCCATCGGCGACGTTTCCATCCACAAACCCGTCCTTGAATTGAACTCCAATGATATCGAAATCCCCAGTCTGCACAACAGATATACCAGCTCGCTTTTGGCGCCTTTGCCTTCTTCGTAAGGCTCTGTAAAACAACAATCGGCGGTCGGCGATGTACGCTGCCCCAACCATGATTGGGAAGAATGCGAAGGTTAGAATTGCCTCCCAGATCTTAACTTCATTCTTCGACGAAACTGCCAAAATAATGTACAACCAAACGTAAGCCAACACCGAAGTGGACGCAGTGATAGCAAATACTCGGAGATGTTTAATTCGGCGGACTTCGCCATCGGGAATAACATAAACACAAACTGCCATGATAATCAGTAAGTTGAACGCAGCTGAACCGACGATTGTTGACGGGCCAAGCTCGCCAGCTTGAAAATTGTTCCCACATATTTCGATTGCCGAAAGCAAGATCTCTGGCGCTGATGAACCAAGGGCCATAAGAGTCAAATTCGAAACCGTTTCGTTCCAAAGCTTGACGGTTACTATTTTCTCCTTTCCGGTTTGTTTGTCCGTAATCGTTATTTCTTTTTCCTTTGATGTTATTATTTCTATCGCCGACATAAAGCGATCGGAGATTATTGAAACACCGAGGAAAAAGTACAACAAGGCAAGAAGATACACAAACGCGCGCCCAACAATCTCACCAGTAGAAGCACTGCCTTCCCAAACAGGCAAAACAATTCCAGGTTTACACTCTGTCCTTAAATTGCATTCGTCGTCGGCTCCGTGAACGATCTGTTGTAAGAATGTGGAGTAAACTGCCCAAATGATACCAGACCGAAGTATGAGCCTTTTAACACAGGACATGATTAGTCGTTTTCTACATCTATGAACGGTAAAAGGGCGGAACTAAATGAAATTATCGACTTCGGAATCGATGCGACCGTGCGATGTGACTCGACCGGATAGCTTGAAAGCAGTTGAACTCAATGGATCGTGCCTCGGGTTGCGTCTCAAACGGCGATCTGTGGCGCGTAAAAAGCATAGAGATGTCTTTTCACATTTAAATTATCGTCAGCAACACGACAGCTGCTCTCATTCTTACTGGGTGTTGGGAGAAAAGGACGACCTACCGAGCAACTCGCACTGTTTGCCAATTGAAAGGAGCTTTTTCTTGCTATGTATATTTAAAATAAAACGCGCATGCGTAACTGCACAGATGGCTGTTTTGATAATAAAATATTTCAAACAGGGCTATGGCAATAAAGTCATAGGCCCTTGAACACTCCGGCAATATAATATTTGTCTCAAGTCCTCGTGAGTAAACGTTATTTCGTATTAAACAAAACTATCTTCGAAGAGAGAGAAATCGAGACCCATAACAAATATTCGCATCGGAGGTAGAACAGTACGCCTACTTGACGTACCAAATACTGCAATGCTTTTCAGAGCGCGGCGATCCTGTAACCTTGCGTTCAAAACTCTACATGTTTATTCGCAAAAACGTAATTTAAAATGCGTGCCGTCAATTTAAAGAGGCAAATGAGCGAAGTTTGATTGATTCGCACAACAGAATCGGCCACCTGGAATGCTAGAATATTCTGCATGTACCAATTTTCTAAAGCAATACCAATAGTGTTGATACAATCAGCATAATCAGAGGAATTATCGAGTTTGATGGAAGCAAATTTGTGGCAGCATTATCAAGTAACTTCAGACAGCTGCCCGATACAAAGTGAAAAACAATGCAGTTAAACTCCGTTATGTGTCACACTGCAGATGCTCAAATACTGAGTACCTGCGGAGTCGCGCCTTCAACTTTTCTGGTCAGGCTTATTGATCACTCTGCTGAATACTTTATTACCGGGTTTTCTGTGCCGAAAAACAATGACAACTCGTTTTTCCTTTGTTCTTAGAAACGCCTTTAAGGCATTCAAAGAAATCACATACACATAAAAAGCTGCAATTTACACCTGACGTATTTACTGGAGTGAAAAACACTCCCTGAGGAATTCAATTCAGCCTGGACTTCTAAGTTATTTTGTTACCTTTTTCCTGATCATTTAACCACATTTTCGTCGAGACATCGACGCTACCACATAACGTCCACAACAGAATTCGAAAAAAACAAAGAAGCATATCAAGATCAGTAGTACTAAACAGGTGAAAAATCGAGATTAGAGTTAGATTTCGAAAAGCCAATTTATAACGTATAATCCTTTATAATCCCCCTTGCATAACGAACACGCGGTTGCATAAAGATTATAACGCTAAGCCGGCGTGGCTGAATAGTTTCGTTCTGGTTTTCTTTTAAATTATTTCGAAATTCGTTGGTGTTGTAGGACGCTATTGTACTTTCCTGATACACTTTAATTATGGAGGGGGGTTCGACTTTGTCTCTACATTGTTTTGCCAGCCCTGTCCATTGTAAAGAAACGGTGGGATCCTTAATTGTCGTAAGTAATAGGATATTTTTGTTCTTTGTCGGTACAGAGCAGAAACCATGGACGAAGCCCTCAAACTCTTCCCTCGCCTCTGGAAAATGTGCTGATAATTAGCTGAAATGCGTGACTGACAACTTTTGGTTATTGTGGGGCTCTTTGTTTTTTTGGTTTTTTTTTTTTCGTGAAAACACCAGGCTCTTTTTTTCTTTTCGTGTAAACACCGCTGGATATTTTGGTCATTAAAAAGTGATTTACTGATCTAGGCATTTTAGTACCTGCTGCTTGTGCGGTTTCAGGAATCTCCATGAATTGCACGTCACCGTTGACACAATGGTGTTGTCACTATGCAGTGGAAGGAAAGTTTAATCTGTATTATTTGGAATCAATATGCTACAAGTGCTGCTTGAGTGCCATTTATCTTAACTTGTCTAAACCCGGACCGGACAAGCTTATCTAATTGAAACAGCGAAGTTTCCCTTAATGTCAAAAAGGTCAATGAACCATTCTTTCTTTCGTAACTGTTTCACTGTTGAAATTCTTCTGCGGGCCAGGGTGACATAAATAAACATTTTGTCTGTCTTCCGTAAAAAAGTTACATTACAGTAAGCGAACAAGGACGGAAAACTGAAACAGTCCGCACTTATTGTTACCTCGTCACTTTGCGTTTTGCCGAAAATAGTTTCCTTGATGAGAATCAAACTGGTAAACAGAAGTTGAAAATAATCCTCCAGGACCACTGGGGTTATACAAAGAATGAGTACGTCTCGAACTTGTTCCACGCCAGAAGTAATCATTCAGGGGCATACAACTGATCCAGCGATAATCTTCGGTGCAATATGTGTTCGGTAGAAACAAGGTGTTCTAAGAATTTCGGTTCAACGTTGCCAAACGGCTATATATATTTTTTCTAAAACATAACCTACAAGATTCGCAACCAGAGAAAAGTACCCGCTTACGTTTTCGGAAGGGATGTGTTTGCAAAAAGGTCAGCCCGCTCTCCGGGATATTCGCGGTTAGTCTGTTTCGATAAAGTTGGGAACGCGATGCAAATTGACAGCGCCCTTGTGTTTCGAAGGTGCTGTTTCCTACATAAAAAAACACTTTAAAGAAAATGAATAAACATTACAAGTGTTTGGTAACCTACAGTTTCCGACAACCCTTTTCATCGCTTTTTGACAGTTTGTCGGTGAAATGAGCACACAAAAGATAAGTTACTGCAGCTGCCAATCAACACTGAAGTTCCTCTCGTCACTAAAATATAATAGTGATTTTTTACGTATAGAGATGGTAATTTGTGATGAAGCAAAATGTATTTTGTTGCAGTTGCCATGAGCTTTACGAGGATGACTAGTATTTCAACTCGATTCTAAAACTCCTGTTAAGGCGCCAGGTAAAAACTTTCACTCCAAACAGGGGCGGTACGGCATTCTTGCGTGTGATATGCGAGATTTTTCATTACGATACCATGTGCTTCTTTCGTATTGTTACTATATGGCTGTTGTAAAGCAAACTATAATAAAAAGTGAAGTGTTAAGGAAAGTCGGACCTAACCTAACACCTTTCGCTTACTTTATTTTTCGTGATTACGAAAGCTGACTCGCAAAATCCAAACATCCTCTCGCCTTGACAAGCGGCCCCAGGGTCTTCCGGAGATATAAAGTGATAATAAATCAACGAGAAAAAGTGACAGAAAAATGCAGTGTAGCTTTGAAATGGACTCCGTGTGCCAGTCCGAGTACGCGCTCTCTCTCTCTCTCGCCCACCACGCCCCTTTTTCGCGAGTTTGTGCGAGGAGACGGCTTCAGATAGCGCCCGTGACCGTGGTAGACCTGGAGTCAGCAAATTGAAAATTACGAGGTGGCCAAACGATAAACAACCTTTCAACATGCTTGACCAAACATAAAACGCACAGGGTTTTAGGTAAGGTGTCTGTGATAACGACTCAATTTGGTAGTCACAATGTACGTGTGCGCGTGCAACATGTTATTAAGGGTGCGTTCGATTGACCGTATTCCGGAATAAGAATACATGGAATATAAGTTAGAAATCCTTCGTTTTTACGGAGATTCATATTAAAATTTTCAAACATGCGCTAAAATGCTATTTTAAACATATTTTTATTATCCTTGCTGCTTCGAAACGCGCCAAACATACCGTTTTAATCATCACTCCGCGTATTCTTATTCCGGGATAGGGTCAATCGAACGCGCCCTAAGACTGGCAAAACCAAAAAAAAGTCACACATCCAGCATAAAAACAGAAGAAATTAATGTTGGATCGATTGATTGATGCTGTATGAAACATGTTCCAACATGTCAGGAGCCGATGGTTCCTGAACATGTTGCATGGCCTTCAAACACGGTGGCCAAACGCTAAAATGTTGGTTCGCACCAAGATCTTTGATCGTCCAACATTTATCGTTTGGCCGGGCCTTAGGGGATATTTACATGAGAGAGGTTAATCGAACTCAGACCGGCATGAGTTCGTATCGGCCTCCATACATCTCTTTTTATGCATTTCCGTAAGACCGGCCTGACAATAAATTCAGACCGGTTTGACTTCGTCTCGGTTGCTGGACCGAGGCGAGAAATTCTCATACCGGTTTGACTTCGTACCGGTCTCATGTAACAAATGACAACAAATCTCAGACCAAGTCCAGAAATTTCAAGCTTGTATGCTTTTGGGTCAGCCATGTATTTATTCGAATAAATATATCATCTCTTCCCGGTTTCATGTAAACGGCTGCTAAAATTTCATATCGTTACAAGTTGACACCGGTCCGAGTTCGTCACGGTCTCATGTAAATATCCCCTCGGGATCCACTGCCTGCATGTCTGGACATATCTGTCGGGATGAAGCTGAGAGAATTTAAGGCATTCAAGTCACGAGTCCCACTGCCTTCTGTCCCATAAATGTACATTTTTGTATTAGCTATCGCCGAACCAAAGAAAACTACTCTGACGGGTAATTAGAATGACGACTTCGCGTTTTACGACTGTTGCGAAGGAGACCAGAACCTTGGGTCTTGTTTCACAAAGAACCAATGAATGAGATAAAGGTGGTCAAAAAAATTCGAATTTTGGAGGTGGTGGTGCGGTTATAAGGCGCTTGCTCTGAGATCCGGAGATCCCGGGTTCAAGAAAATTATTTGAATTTGATCCTGGTTGTCCCTCGTTCAACTTCTCATCTGCTCTTGTAAACAGCCAACTGGTTGGCCTCCGTTTAATTGGGATTCTTATAACAGTGTTGAACATTCTGTTTTGTCGTTTCCTTGATTGTGTTTCATTGTCCCTGAAAAGCTCATATTGGGTATGGTCAATTAAGTATGAATGTATGTATGTGAATCAAACACGCGAATAAAGCGGTTTTCAATTGAGTGTCGTAAAACAAATACGTAAGTAATTACTTCGACCAATTGCAGCAGGTGCAAAAAGCGGAAAGAACCAATCCGAATCCGTAGCAAACTCCGTCTGACTTGCTCAAAGCGCGGGAATAATCGCGCTTGCCAGTGGTGATCGGTTTTGGTTGGCCTTCTCATTGGTTGTTAAACTCGCGCGAGATTTGTAAACCAATCACTAAGCGTAGCAATAGGCCATTTCCGAGTTGCTGTTTGTCTCGGTTTCAAAGTGAGTCTTGGTGCTCAACTATTGAAATGGAAATGAGTTTTTTTTTCACGAGAATAAGCAACTAATTGCCATTTGAATGGTTGAGCACTAGGATTCGCTTTGAAACTGAGGCATGCAGCAACTCGGAAATGGGCTATTACACTTGAATAAGTGCGATCATTGTTCGATCATTGTTCCATTTAGAGAGATGTTGTCAGTGCATTTAACCCATAGACTCTTAGGAGCAAGACATTGGGTGGCGGCTCAGAAGCTGAGGGGTTAACAATCTCTACATCCACTCCAAAAACGTTCCCTTTATTAAAAACTCCACAGTTAAGAGTTTGTCCCTTGTTTCTAGTTAACGTTGAAATTTTGAATACGCTATCGTAATTACATTAAAATTAAATCTCTACATCCATGAGAAAGAATGAATCTCATGCTTTTTTCATATCTGACACTTCTGTGAGTGAACTTGACGTAATAGTCCACGTGAATTTTTCTTGTCCTTTCAAGGGATATGAAGGCAAGCCAGAACGATTCCTGTCGAAATATCACTAATTATTTGATTGATAAAAAAGGGGTCTTCCTTCTTCTTGAAAGGCCCGGAATTTGCCCGAAATTCTACGTTGTTTTGCTCTTTGAGTTTCCACCACTTGGTATCGCTTGTCCCCATTGCTTTCATAATTACGTTCCTTCCTCATTTTCATTTGTGGAAATGAGCTGAACCTCACAAGGAAAAAAATTCCCGCTTCTTGTAACATGTCCCCACTATAGAAACCTTTCATTACGGAATTAACCATTAAAAAAAGCGCAATAACAATGGGAGAAGTTGAAATTAGTGAGAAGTTTATGGAATAACATTCCTCAGGTGGTAGATGATATTTTCGGCCAGAGAACACATCAGACGAAAGTCGCATCCTTGTTCCCTGTTATTATTGAGCGATTACTGCTGGATCCGGTCGAGCGATGTGTTGTATTTCTTGCTGATGTTACATCGTTCACTTCTCTTTAGGTCTGTGGTTGTCGTGGTAGACGCGTTGAACCAGTAGAATGAATCTCGGGTTGGTATGTGAGAAGAACAATGAGTACCCACAGGTGGAGTAGGACCTAGTTAACATGACAAAAGAAAACTGAATTAAAACCGTAACACATACAGCCTTGAAAACCGAGCTAGATCTGGATATAAATACCTGTAGATATTACCCAAAAGCTCCCACACTCGTAATATCATGTACTAGCCCTAGACTCAAATATCCGGATACACTTTTTAGATATTTCGGAGATTTTGAGATATTTAGAAAAAATTGTGATATTTAGAATTTTTTTAGGGCAAAATGATTGAAGTCACGTTGTTTTCCCCAGAAAAATGGAGAAAGAAAGCAATTTTTTAAGTTAAATGCTACTTACAGACAGAAATTTAAATTCTCCATTTAATGTGTCATGTTGAAACAAAATTGTTTACAGTTTTGTCGCATGCGTTACAGGGACACAGTTGAATTTCAGGTATTGCTTTATACTTTGTTAGCTCATTGCTGCATAATTTATGAATGAAGACAGACATTTAGGGGATATTTAGAAAAAAATCTTGATATTCAGCCAAAAAAACCGGGAATTTCCGGAAACATATTTAGGCGATTTTAGGTGATATTTGTGTCTTGGCCTAATATCTGCACAGGGAGACGGTCAGCAGTTGTTCAGGTAATATATCAACAACGAATGCGAGTGGTTCACAATAGGTTCCAAACACCGAGAAACAACAAAATGAGAGCACGAGGCCGAAGGCCGAGTCCTTTTATTGTTTCGAGGTATTTGGAACCAAACACGAGGCACTAGTTTTCTATATGGCTTCTCAAGCAAGGTTGTGCATTTTTTTAATTCGGCTTCCTGTGCCAAAGGTGATGTAAACATTACATGTAAAAAGTAGAAAATTAGTCATTAAAAACGCTGTTCTTTGGTTTCATTTCTTTTGTTTTGATATCCAATGAGGAATCAGATGAAAACAACGTGTGGTTTGGATACGATATCCAAAATTTAACACGCGTGATTTTCATCTTGGTTTTCATTGGTTTTCAAAAGTCATGCACTTGACGAATTTATCCATATTTGACAGGCTTTTGAGCTCATGAATAATTAATGAGTTTCAGAATAGGAAGAGAAATAACTTGCATAAATCAGTTTTGTCTGGGTCACCCTGAGGAGATCAGGGTTCTTGTTAAGAGCCGGTAACCGGTTATTTTTACCGGCTGTTTCGCTGAAATATTTACCGAAATTATCCCGGCAACGAATGTTCGTCTGTTCAAAGGTGAAATTACATTGCGTTTTTGTGAAAATATTGCTTTCCCCCGCCAACCAATCCTGTGAAGATATCTGGCACATATTATCGCTTCGAAAATATACTATTTGTTAAAGCAATCCAGCTTGATTTTGCCAACTCATCCCTCGAAACGATGTCCGCCATGTTTCCTTCCCATTCCTCCCGCGGCCAGGGGAAACCCCCATAACCATTACAACATGGCATCCACGCGTGGAAAACGACAGAAAGGTCTTTCGGAGTTTAGTTTTCAACCAAAGCGTCAGAAAAGCGGTGGCGAGTGAAAATCAATGAAACAGCATAACCTTTCCTTTTGCTGAGTATTAAATAAATTGAGCAGGCGCTGGCACGCGACAGCGATCGATACGAACGTCAAGTTAAGACTTGAGCTCGCTAGCCCGTGCAGGCGCAGGTAACAAAGTTACCTGCTATTTTTGGTTTTTTACCTCCTGTGCAAAAACTTAGCAAGAACCCTGCGGAGATTTGTTCTGGTTATGAGGGGGTCAATCAGGAGATACTAATAAAAGAAGAAGGGCAAAATGTATATCTACAGTGGCACAATAAATGCAGTTAACTTTTCATCGTGGCTAGGCATAGCGAAGAAACGGAAAGTCCAGACTACATTTGAAATGCTGAATTTTTTCCAGCAACAAGCGCATCCGGCTTCAGACATTATCCCTTGGACACATGGTCGGGATATTGGTGGTCGATTCTCTTACGAGAGAAGGGTTTCCTTTCAGTTATCCGACAACACCTTTCTTTTCATTTGGGAGGTTGCACGCCGGAAGGTCTGGATTGTCAGGGTAAGAGGTTGCTGCGAAGAAAAACTGTTTCGACAAAGATGTTGCTGTGCATCCCCAAAGCAGACAAGAACGTACCATGTATATGATAACGAAGAGTCGAGCGATCGGGTATCTTCTAAGAAAATGCCCAAGTCTGATACTGAAAAAGAGAGAGAACAGCATATACAAGTGAAAACTAGAACACGTTGCAGAGCACAAAGAACGATGGAATTATTCTGATTCAGAGTACAAATACTTTAAATAATAACAAGGCTTTACAAAATGATTAAGAAGATGGAAAAAAAAGTTATCAATGAGAATAATATCTAGCTAGCAAATAGAATGATCTCGAGCGCAAATTGTCGCATACTGAATGAATGTCATCGGGAGGATTGTAAGTTTAAAAAATGGGGTAAAGGAGAAAAACCAACCCCTTTCAGACACTTGCCTGAATTTATCGATTTCGTTGACGGCTCTCTTGACCTTCCTGGAGTCGTTCAGCTGCGCAGGCATAATGGAAGAGATTGATTTCACCCTTGACACTGTTGGGGAGATAACAACAGTTATGGTCTCGACAACGCATTTATTACTCAGCTAATGTTTATCAGAAATAATGGTATCCCATGGGCTTTTTTCACTTTGGGCCCTTTAATACGTAATAATTCTTTATGAGGCAAAACCATAGACTTCAACTCGTAAACTCCGTTTTTTAAAAGTGGTTTCCTAATCATAAAGGCTTCTCTTCAGGCAAAAGCCAACGACAACCGAAAAAGTAAATGGAATTTCCAAAAGCTAGTCTTTTTCCAGGATCTCAGTTTTCACGCACCAATCTGAAGCTTGACGCTGCTCGCTTAGGGCATCGCGTGATAAGTCGAAGAAAACACAAAGGAAAAAGAATTCGTTCTTTCTTGATCGCACTCTGGGTTCCTCAAGTCCAAAATACTCACATGTATTTTCATCTACGTCGTCGAATCCGTCATACGTCGCTGATGGCCCAGCCATTATCTTCGAAGTAGAAGCTTGGACATCTCTGTATTGTTTCTAATCATGAAAACGAATAAAAACTAAGACAATGGGAGAAAAATACATCCTTCATATCCGGCAGGGTTTTTAATTTGAAAGACAAAGAAGTGATTCTTTTATGTAATATCATTCCCAGGAAATCTCTTTGCTCACGAAGTTCAACAAATGCAATTACAGGCGAGTTTTAAGCAAACTCTTAGACAAATGCTCATTCAACTCGTGCGTTTAGTGTTTGCTCCAGATTTCAAGAAAGGAAATGACTCGTTATGTTTTCACTTTGTCCCATAATTGACAGGGTCCGGCTTATTTCCTCAATCGAACAGTTAATTCGACAATATAATTCTGAGCAACTCAAATAACATGGTGAATGACTTAACCTGAGTGTACTGGTAAGACCTTTCTAAGGTAGAATTTAGAATTTCCCTGTTCTTCAAGAAACATATCGTAAGCTTTGATACCCTTTTTATAATAATTTCAATTCCAGTCTTGCATGTATGCATTTCGGGGCACGCGTGATCCCAAAGAGAAAACTCTGATGCTAGGGTAACGTGTGCAAATAAAGTTCTATCCAGGGCTTAATTGTACGCGTTTCAACAATAGCCTGTCATGGCAACCTTCCTTTTTCTTTGGAATTTCTTTCGGACTGTATTGATGGTTAAAGTAGTGTAATGGGTGTCCGTAAAATATGAATTTTAGTTATCTTTCCGTCGAGTCTAACTAAACAAAACTATTGACAAGCTGCATGGCAGTTACTAGGCAATATGGATAGGCAGAAGAATGTCCCGGATAGCGGGCTCACCCACAACTAACCCTGGGTGTATCTTTTTTCTCACATCCGAGAAAAGCGCGGCAAACGGTTTTCACGCGAAACAAAAGGTTGGCTTGTTCTTTCGAATTGCAATAAAGGGGAATATTGATACACATTTATCAACGTTGATTCGAAGGATACGCGGGAAAAGCCCGAGTACTTTTAGATCGGATGCACTTGGCCTCGTCCACACGTACGGCATTCAAATCCGCAAGTTTTTTTAATCCGCTCCCCAGAGTAGAATTTGGCATCGAGTGGACGGTCTAATACGGATATTTTCAAATCCGATGACGTTACAATTTCAGATCCAGTCTTTACGGCGTAAATATTTAACATAGCCGCTGAAGAAAATGCTATCGCCTCTCTTCTCGCCAACTCGCATGCCTGATGGCGCATGCTCTGTTGACAATAGTCACAGAGGAATCCTGGGGCGCATTCGATTGACCCTATTCCGGAATAAGAATACGTGGAGTGATGATTAAAACGGTATGTTTCACGCGTTTCGAAGCAGCAAGGACAATAAAACTATGTTTGAAATAGCATTTTAGCAGACGTTTGGCAGTTTTAATGTGAATCTCCGTAAAAACAAAGGATTTCTAACTTATATTCCATGTATTCCTATTCCGGAACATGGTCAATCGAACGCACCCCTGGATACTAGAACGAATCCAGATAAGTGTGGACGGGTACGTTCGATTTGAATACGTTACGTGTGGACGTGAAAACGTTTGAATCCACAGGGAAAACGTTGCGAATTCAAAAATATCCGGATACGTTTGGACGGGGCTTTTATAGTTGTAAGAGAGTCGTGGAAAAGAAAGCACTCTGACGGAACCTTCTGGTCTCGGTAGAAAAAAGAAGGTTCTTCGATGCAGGTTGACTCTGCTTAAAGTTACTTCCGATAGACCGATACGGCTAACTCATTGTTGCACCAAATTCAAATCCTATGGGAATAAAACGTTTTTTTCCGAGTATTTCCATATCATTTGAATGTTAATGCTACATTATCATGCAAATGACACTTACAAAGAACCTTAACGGCGAGAGATTTGAATAGGCCATTTCCGAGTTCATGTCTGCCTTCTCTTCAAAGCGAGTCCAAGTGCGAAGTTTTTGTGATGATAATTAGTTCTACTTTACATATGAATAAAAACTAATTTTCATAACAAAAACTTCGCACTTAGACTCGCCTTGAAGAGGAGGCAGATATGAACTCGGAAATGGCCTATTGGGTACAACATTGAGTTGGCCGAATCGGTCTATTTAAGCCAATGCGTTGTCACGGGTGTTTGACACAGTTTAGTACAAAAAGAATAATAATTATCACCTTCAGTAAGGTTCAAGTTTATATTGCCTAAAACAAAAGCTCCACAAATGAACGCGACTGCAAATCAATTTAACGCAGACCAAATCAAATGTTGTTTCTTTTATGAAAGGGAAAATTGGAGTCCAGTGGAGAACCAACAAACTTAACCTGCGATCAGGCTCTATTTTAGTTTCGCGTGGTACGTAATGTGGAGTTGGCGAAACGAAAAATAGAGCCTGACCAAATTCCTCTTGGAAATTCCTTCCGCCCACTTTTTTTGATTGATTGACATGTCCTTCATCGGCCAATCAAATTTACTCCCATCACACCAATACACGCGTGGAAGGCAGATTCACGCTATTTTGTCTTGACCAGAGTTAATTACCGTGGGAGGAATATTATAAACGAATTCGAAAGTAACCGTTGGCTTTATTTTGAGAAAAACACATTTAAAGCATGGGGAATGTTTTCGACGACTATATTGCGGCAAAGGCCGGTGTAATTCTTCCTCCGAACGGCACTGAATATGCAGTCTTTTAAGCTTGACATTTTAATTTGTAATTGAGATGACCTAGCATTTTGTCGTTGGACGGTTTGGCGATAGATTTTTAAAGAAAAAAAAGAGAAATACATTATTCCTTTAACGTGTTTGCCCATGAAGGTTTCTTTGGTAATTTTTCGGGTAATATCTTCAGTTGCAGTGTATTTCTAGAATTGCGTGCAGTAAAATTTTTTGATAGAGTACGAACGGTAAGATGGACTCGCAAAGTTTCTTTCATTTTTGTACAATTGGTCTCTCTGGAAACATGCCATTTTAGTTTCTGGAGTGCGAGTTTTAAGTTAAATCAACTGGAAATATTATGAAGCAATCTTGACTCCAAATTGTGCAAACAAATCGTGTCATGTAGAGTAAGTAAATAAAGCCGTTTGATACACAGATATTCAAAACATGCATTCGTGTAACTTGCGATTTTATCAGCATCTCCTCCTGTTGATATATATGTCCTTTGTCTCATCCAGGAAACCAATATGCATCGGCTTTCGTTGCCATTTGAAAGAACTAGCTATTTAGCTTTCAGGGAGGATCAGGGAGGTTTGTGCCAAAGTACTTTCAACCACATGGCCACAGAGCTCGACAACGGAATCGCTAATTTCACTCTTTCCAGAGATTCAAAACCGATTCTGGACAAGTTATGAGATGTTTTCAGATGGCATATCTCCATTTATACAAATAAAATCAAGTTGCACCGTCCACGGCATTGTAAGAACAAAAGGCAGCAAATTGTTTTCGTACACTTATGGCGGATTAGTCTCGAGGACTTCGCGAGAGCTCCGCGCAATCACGATGGAATTTTCACTTCCGGCGTTTCAACAGCCAATCAGATCACGAATTTGGTCGGCCAAAATTTGGCCGACCGTCCGGAATTCTTGAGAGACTTTTGGTCAGGCCCAATTTTAGCGAGCGACGACGACATAAGAGAACATATGGGCGAAGCTAAAAATGGGCCTGATCGCAGGTTACAACAAACTCAACCCACATATGCTCTCGAGTCCGACCCGGGACAAGCCGTGCATGGGAAGGCGAATGGTCTTAATACTGCGCCACGCCTGCTCCCCCACCCCCCCCCCCCCCCCCCCAACCCCTTTTTTCGAACAACTGAACCCTTATTCGACAAAATTCAGAGAACTTCAACTTTACAGTTGCCTCTGAAAATGGGAAGGCTGAAAGTAATTTATAACAGTAGTCTAGCAGCTCTCGTAACCTGTTATTGTTTGGCATTGTAAGCAGCTTCTATTGTTTTCAAGTCCAAGTCATTGTTTCAACTGCTTAGGCGTTTGTTTTTGCATGGCTAAGGTAGCGAACCAATTGCATTATAAGTCGCGAGAGCTTCTACGTCACCCATTTATAACGGCCTGTCAATCAGGGAAGAGCAATCCCAAGAAAGGAAGAGATGGCATTAAATAGTCATACCTCTAATCTTTCGAGTTGTAAAACCATCGAGTTTTTCTCCGTGCTGAGAGCTTCGATCAGCGTTTGTTTTTGTATTAGATTTTCCGTCAGGGTTCTTACTCGATTCTCTAATTCTTCTTCAGTCGTGGAAGTAAGGGCCTTGGTTGCAAGCTATTTACAGTAGGGAAAAAGAAGATGATAAGAAGCGCATAATGCGTTAAACCTCTCTTCGGCAACTTCCGGCTTTGGAGAAAAACTCTCTTGTGCTTTCTGTTGAATGGCAAAAGTAATGCTGCGAATGCCACAGTCTTTTGTTACCACACTTGTACAATGGCTTCAAAACTCGCGCGGCATTCTAATTCTCTCTATACCAACCAAGTGACCAAGGCCTCTTTTTTTTTCCCGCGCTCAGCGCCTGCGACACTTTGGCAAGACTCAGAAGGTTGTATTCGACTGCTGTGGTTGGCAAACGTAATTAACTGTTGGTGTGCGCTTGCAGGGCTAGAATTTTTCGGCGTGGCCTCTCCACCTGGAATTTCACACGATCATGACCGCACTTACTGTATTTACTTTCAAATCACTGACGACAATTACGGTAGATCATTTGTAAATATTTAAAACAGAAACATGTTTAAAGTTTTTATGTCTCGCTGAGATTGAATAGATGTCTGGCTTGTGATCAACCTTCAGAAAATTTAAACGTGTACTTGTTTTTTTTTTCTTGCAATCTTCGAATAAACAACGCATTCTTTTTCTTCCACTGCGTCGTTAAATCGAGGGCGGGGTTTAATTGAGTAAATACGCTAAGTGTGCCAACACGCTCCTAAATGTTGAATCCAAGGGCCGAACCTATTTGTCTCCAAATTGCCAAGAACATAGTAATCCAAACTTTACTACCAACCTGACTCCTCAATTTTTGAATTTCATTTTCCCTTTCCTGCAAGGGAAGGTGCGCAGTATTAGATATGAGTTTCAGGGTACTAGTAGGGCATACATGGGGGAAGGGGGGGGAGGGGGGGCTGAAAGCTAACAAGTCAAGAACAAAAGTTTCACCGTTAAACAAACCTGAATTTGGCTCATAAAGCTGGTTCTGTTTGCCCTCACTTCATCCTGAGCATAATGCAGGTCCTAAACGGGAAGAGGTGCTGTTAGCTTTGAGGAAAGATTTACAATTTGCTTAACGTTTCGGTATCAAGCACGGCAATATAAACGACACTAAAAGAAAAGAAACAAACGGAAATGAGGAACAGAGATTTAAAACGTGCTCTTTATTTCCAAACTTAATGCGCGTTTTAGGGGGGGGAGAAGGTACTCCATCAGCCCTCTCAAACCCACCCACCAGCTTCCCCCATCCCAGAAAGTGAAAAATACCTCGTGGTTACCAATTAACTTGTGAAAATACATTGTTCGTGGTTAGTCTTACGAAACTCGTTTCATCCCGACCAAGGGACGTCATCAGAGACCTTTCTGCTTGGCAAACTTGTTGGGCATCACGCCCAAAGTCCCGTTCGCTAACAAAATGATGACAGCAATCTCGCCTTATATCGCATAAGGATTCCAGACCGCACAAATTCACGATTGAAAAATGACAATAAAGTTGACAGTTACTTATAAAAATACATTGTTCGTGGTTAGTCCTCTTTCGAAGCTCGTTTCATCCCGACCAAGGGACTCATCAGAGACCTTTCTGCTTGGCGAACGGGACTTTGGGCGTGATGCCCAACGAGTTTCCCAAGCAGAAAGGTCTCTGGTGAGGCCCTTGGTCGGGATGAAACGAGCTTCGTAAGACTAACCACGAACAATGTATTTTCACAAGTACCGGTAACTGTCAACTTTATTGTCAGTTACCAATTTACTTTCTTTTCTGCGAATCATAGGCAAAACCATAAAGAGATGTACTTGATTAATGATAAATGGACGATACCCGGGATTTGCAAATGAAAACTGCTATACTTAAAGCGGCCTTCACACGACAAACTTAAGTTGGCAACCTCGTTCACACGTCAAATACGAGTTTACCTACATGAAAAAGTTGGCGAGAATAGAGACGTGTCTTTCACACACGTCAACTTGAGTTTGCTAACACGAGTTTGCCAACTTTAGTTTGTCGCGTGAAGGCCGCTTAAGTTGAAGTTTTTCTCACGTGCCTGAAGGTGTTGTTGTATCTCTTGTTCACAAGCTTCTTTCTTCCTTTTTTCGTCATCCAATGCACTTTCCATCTCCTCAAGCTTTTCTCGAGCAAGATCAGCCTCCGATTGTATCTGTTGTTCTACATCCTATTGATCACGTAAACTTCAGTTAGCAGTTGATGGTAGACATCGTTCTTTTGGGATGATTCGGAAGTAAGAGTATATGAACTTGGGTTGCTTCTTATTTGCGTGTGGAAAGTAATAGACCATTTTCGAATTCTCACGGCTGGACTGGATCTAGCATGGAATGGAGGCTAATGCGGGCAAATCTTTTCAAATGCAAATGAATTTGCCCGCATTAGCCTCCACTTCATGCTAGATCCAGTCCAACTGTTAGAATACGAAACTGGCCTATTGCACGGCTGCCTTGGTATGCGCCCTTCGGGCGGGCTGTCAATCTCTGTTTTGCATTCTGACTGGCTCGTTCCATGGTCGGATTTCACTGCATGCAATTGAAACTGCTCAAATGCGAATTACCGTTCGTATTGAAGCCACTTGAATCAATCGCTATATGTAAAGGAATCCACGTGGCCCTCGGATTCCGGATTCCGGATTCCAGATCCCAGTACATAAATTCCGGATGTTGAGTCGTGGATTCCGGATTCCAAACACACGGGTTCCGTCTAAATGGATCCTAGATTCCATCGAAATATGTGGATTCTGGATTCTGGATTCCAAAACCCCACATTTGCAAGATTCCGGATTCCGGACTCCTTAACAACATTAAATTACAATTAAACGGACTTGTCACAAGCTGATGTTGTCCATGTTTCGGATAAAGAGGTATCGATATTTTTTGCGTTGACACTGAAAGCAAATCACGATAACCTCGGGTGAATAACAATTTCCTGTTCTGACAACTGAATCCTTTGCCTTTACTTTACGTTTTTGGAAGACGGCCGAATAACTGAAAGCGATTTTGGATTTGCTACTAATCATTTCTTTTATTATAAGGCATCCACTTACAAACAGGTCAGAGACGTCTTTAACTTTATCTGTCCAACGAAAATTATGCCTCCATAGCTACTGCCGCGTGTTTTTGAGGCACTGGTCAGCTCCAGCAGGAAAACGAGTTGAATGTCGCGACAGGCTTTAACGGAATACAGGATTGGCACAAAAGTTGATTTCAGTAGTAACCAGACTGTTGGGATTTGTTGAAACCTTACCTGTAAATCTGCCTTCAGCTGCTCTATTCTGTACTTGTATTGGTTGACCTCATCTTTTAGCATGTCCCTCTCGTTGCAAACTTCTTCATAATCTGAGCTACTTATACCACTCATCACTTCTCCCTTACTCCCGTCACGCAAGCTTGCTATCACCTTGTCTTTGGCCTGGCAGAGGAGTCAAATGTAAATTTGGATGTTACTGAACCCGTGTAACGGTGGGCCAAAATCTAAAGAAGTAATGCATGTGCACGACGAGGCCCCCCCCCCCCCCCCCTTAAAACCTGTCGTTTTGTGTGTTTTTTTTCCCATTCACCCTTTACTTTAACAGCCAATCAGAGGAAACCTTCTTTTGGATTAGCACAGAGGTTTAAGATCCCTTGTGCTGACCAAAGGGAACGAGGTGGGTAAGGCCCCATGCCGTACTCGGCAAATCAACGTCGCAAAATTCTTTCAGATCGTGTATTCCCCGTTCCACGGCACAAGAACTACGTACGCTACGGGATCGTAGGTTACATAGTTAGAGTTAGCTGTTGCGTCCTTACCTGAAGGATCCTGGCTGCCTTATCTTTGTAGTCTTTCAATTCTTGCTTTGTTGTTTCTAGATTAGCTTTAGCAGTTTTCAGTGCTGCAATATTCTCACTGCTCTTACCTTTGTCAAAGTTAAGGAGTACTCAGACTTTTATCCACTTATTTATCCATTCTCTCAATGAATCTTGGACTTTAAGGGGTAGCTTATGTGAAACGAGGTCAGCACATTAGGGGTTATCAGAAAATGAGTGTTAAAATGTTGCGTCAAAGGGCCTATATTTTCTTATCTTTCACATGGGCTCGTCTCTCTTATTCCTCGCTCGATGTCACTTTTTTATGGCAGCAAACTAGTGATGGCTTGGAGGAAAACAACGAGAAAGAGCTAACAACACTAGAAACATAGACCGATTGCATAAATGGCCGCCAAAAACGTATTCTTTTGTCTATTTGCTAATTAGACTCACTAGCCTCGTTTGCATGGACAAAATACAATAGAAATGTCGTTCGAGAGCGAGGCTAGTGAGTCTAATTAGCACATAAACAAAAGAATACATTTTTGACCGCCATTTATGCAATCGGTCTATTGGTAAGTACAAATTTCACTCTGTT
>NC_090880.1:28807748-28812748 GCF_036669935.1 Montipora foliosa
TCAACTTTCTTAATTCTTTCTCTCTTACAAGTGAACAGATACAATGCAAGTACATGTAACAGACCCTTCTCCAAATTGGTGCCAACATAGTTGAATGAGTTAAAATTGAACTGAATGAAAAACTGATACCAAGAAATAGAAAGAGCACTTTTACTTTAGTAACCCTGCAAAGTTTCAGCATATTAGGTGTTATATCAGCTGAGGAAATGTACGATTGAAATTTGACAAATTTACAGACATTTCTCTGACTGGAGGAATATGCCATACCCCCAATAATACAAAATGTCTGTAAATTTTTCATATTTCAACTTACAGTTTCTCAGCAAATATAACACCTAATACACTGAAGCTTTGTAGCGTTACTGAAGTAAAGGTGTTCTTTCTACTGCTGGTATACGTTTTTAATTTTAACTTATTTGGATTTTTGGCCGCCATGTTGGAGAAGAGTCTATTAGATGCATGCAGATTTCAATAAGCATCACGAAGTGCCCCCTTGAGCTTTTCCCCAAATTCAACATCACTCGTGTTTTGGAAAACAGACAATCGAGTGTCCTCAAATGCAGTTCCTCAAGTAAGGATAAACTGTTGCATTTACCCTGACTTAAAGATAATGCTAATTAAAGATATTTTTGCCCTGGTGTGTGATTATGCAGGAAATACATGTAGATCTTAACAAGTGTTATTGAAATCCAAAAAGAAAATTGGGGGTAACCACACATTTTTCAAAGACAATTCATGAATAATATTTGTAAAAAGCTTTAAAATACAAAGCAACGTATGGCGTTCTTTCTCAAATTGAAGCTCAAATATCTCTCAAAAATGCATGGTTACCCCCAATTTTCTTTTTGGATACCAAGAGTACTTACTAAGATCAACTTTCTCCGGATAGTTTTAAACCGTGCAAAAATATCCCTGTATTAGTAAGCATCGGCGATAGGAAATCAGAGTATCTGGAGATGCGCAGAACATATGCACAGTAACAATAGTAGGCACCGTCCTTAAGTTAGGTTACAAAGAGGTTTTCTCCGGGTACTCCAATTTCCCCTCTGCTCAAAAACCAACATTTGACTTAATTTGCGTTCTTTGTTAATTTCAGTTTAGAATGTCCCCAATTAGTGCTCCAGCGCTAAAACAACTAGACACTTAAATAAAGTTCCTTGCCTTACCCTAAACTTGTTGTTAGAAATAGGTAGGAAATGCTTTGACTATAAAGGCCCACCTTCAACTGACAGGGCTATTTGACCGTTTGTTTTTGTTATGGAAATTTGCATTGATTATCAAAGCGATCTAATTGGATGAATTTCAGCTTGGGGCAGAAACTTTCCACTTTGGGTAAACTCTTGTTCCAGTTTTCTTTGATGCCAGTAGCTGTACAGGTAACTGTAAAATGGAGCACTTAAATGGCACAGTGGAATGAAGGATCAACTGTTACTCTCCACTTCCAGGGTGACAGGACTACACTGCACCAATATTAAATGAAGGGACTTCACCTTTATCAGCCTTACCTACCTAGAATGCTACTTTCACTTGCTGTTCTTGGAATACCCCCCTGGTTGCTATAGGGTGCAGATGTTGTACTTTGATGAGTACCAGCATGGGTTGATGTTGGTACATCTGCTACAGTAACACCTCTGTTAAGGGTTCCAAAATTCTCATCATTGCCTTGGTCCTTAGTAAGTGCAGATGCAGCAGCAGTGTCAACTTTTTCCAAAAGTGACTCTGCCTTTCCAGCAAGGTCCGTAAACCAAGACATGTTCAGTTACACCTAATACACAATGACAGCATGAATAAATCACAGAGCATCACAAAATTGTACTGAAAATATCAAAGGGAAAACTGCTCTTAGCTAATGTTTATCAACATTAACTTGTGCAGTTTTCCAGATTTAGCTGTGAGGCAGGGTGACTTGAGGTGCCTGAAGATCCAAGTCCTAGCGGTGGATAACACACCATTGGGTCCCCATTCATTGAAGCCCATCCAAATATATAAAAAGTAGATTTTTTATACATTCAAAAGGGTTTTAAAAGAGATAATTATATGGCTTATATGATAATTAGATAATTATTATGGCTAGTGTTTATGGCAGATATAACGTGGGCTGTGATTGGCTAAGAGCAGCTAAGCGCTAGGGCAATATTTAATCCCGTAAATTATGCCCATGGGCCGATTATAGACTATGCAAATTAGTTTTTTCTTCTTTAGAACCGTTCTGTTAGCCTGCGAACGCAGACATATTTCCGGCGGTGGGGAGAGAAACAACCGCCAGAAATACGTCTGCGTTCACAGGCTACCGTTCTGTAAGCCATATCATAAACAACTTAATAACCTTGACCGTTAGGTTGTTCCAGCAAAATCTTAAACCTGCCTCAGTTTGAGATTTTGCTGTAAAGACCTCACTCTCGGTTATTACCGGTAAGTAGTTAGTATTTACATTGCAAAGTCCACTTTACTGCATCTCGAAACTAATCATCCTTCTTGCAGCCCCTCACCATTCACACATGACTGTAACTTTTACTTTGCACATCATTGCAAGAATCCATACACTTAGCATTCATATGTCCATGACCGCCAGTCTTAAAATGTTATCCGATTTCAATGGCGATTAGGTCTGGAAGATGCTGTTCAGCTTTCTTATCGCTTAGTAGAATATGCATGTACATGTAAACAGTTTGAGTGAAAATTATACTGTCCCGATTTGTATGAGTGCTGGTCATGAAGTAATTAAAAATTCTGTCTGGTTGCCAGATATTTAGAAAGGAAAACTGTTACAAAACTTGTGGAGAAGGACTGTTAGTGACATTGACTGACGTTTCTACAACATGAGCGGAAGTTGTTAGCTCAATTGTTCCATCGAAGTGTCAGCATATCCGGCAGCCGGAAAGGATTTTAAAAATACTCCATGATCGGCGGTCTAACAATTTTTCATTTCTAGTGAATATCTAACACGTTAACGTTTTAAATAGTGGATAAGGCTAGGAGATCTAGACGCTGTTTAACTTGTTTATTTGTCATGATCAGTCAATCTTGCATACATGTAAACAGCGTTTTGAGTCTAATGTTGGTGAGATTTGCATGGAGTGCTTGTCATTGAGTTGCTGGAAACTAGACATCATAGACAAAGCCGCAGTCCTTCTAGCTTTGTACGTACAGACCTTCTAAAAAATTGAAGAGCACCTTTTTTGATCCTCTGCAGGCTCTGGAACTAAAGCATCCACATTTCAAGGATTTTCTTCGCGTCCCAAATTCGTTTGTTGTTTTTTTTTTTTTAACCCGACAAATGGACAGTATTCAATTCAAAAATAGTTGATAAGAACTCAACACCAAATGGCCGCCATGTTTATATCGTACGTGTCAGAGCGATTCTACGCAGAGTCAGCGCGCATTTCTTCAGGTGTGAACCGCACGAAGATGCATTGGGGACTCAATATTGAGACAACGTGACAAAGTTCGTGACAACCGAGTGTGGAAGCGTCGAGGAACCGTCAGTATTCCTTTTTATTGTATAAACACCAATGAAATACCAAGTGAGCTTTCGCGCGAAAACATGATATATTCACACGTGAAGATAACATGTTATCTTCACAAGTGAAAAGATCACTGTTGCTATGGTTACGAATCGCACCTTTCCATACCTTTCGTAAAATGATTTAGTACTTCATTGGTGTTTACATAAGAAATAAAATATTACATGCACGCTTGGAGACATGAAATTTCTCTTCTCATATTGAAAAACATTCTAAGAGGAATTTCGTGGCCGTGTAATATCCTCTATATCTCAGTCCAAATTTTGGTTCAATAGAGCTAATTGGCTCACTCAATGATGTACCCAATCAAATCACTTGGGGTTGATTCTTTGTGTATTGTAGCATTCACATTTAAAGGTGGGTACAACATTGAGCTTATTAGTTCATTTGCAATTGGTCTATATCGATATCTCATGACTCATGTTCAATATGCTTCCTTTTGAGAGTCGACATTTCTTCTCTCTTTTTTATGTTAAGGATCATTTTTTAAAACTTTTTTTTTTTCAAGTTTATAGCATCCTTCGTTAGGCTTCCGATGTCGTTCGCATGTGGTGAATCATGTAATAATTAACCTACTACACAAGTAAAGAAATAAAATGTCAAATAAAAGATAAACAAATAGCTTAAAGCATCCTTCGTTAGGCTTCCGATGTCGTTCGCATGTGGTGAATCATGTAATAATTAACCTACTACACAAGTAAAGAAATAAAATGTCAAATAAAAGATAAAGAAATATCTTAATAGCATCCAACCTTTTGTTTTAAGTGTTAAAGTAAAGGGTTTTCTGTGTTACAGCATTGAACGTTCGTGAAATTGAAAAGTAACTCGATTAGGGAAGCCTGGTAGAAGGACGGAAGGAGCTGGATGCTATGTGTGAAAGGTTGCTATCTGCCTTAACGCAGTTTTCATTTTACGAACTTTTATGTTAAAGTGATTCTTCCAGCTGTTAAGTATGGTTTAGTTTTATGTGGTTTGTGTTGTAATTCTGATCTTTTCCGATCTGATCCTTTTAGAGCAGCATGCATAAGCTATAATTTACCAAAGGACATGGTTCTGGAGGATGTGCTCAGATATGTACAGTGCCTCACCTTTTCTATTTGTTATAAGTTAGATGTTCTTAGACTTTTTTTATAGGGCTCATAGCAAATCCTAACCTGATACACTGTACGAGAAAATTAGTCAAAACCGTGTCAATACTTAAAATTCACTCGAGACCAGAACTGTCTCCCTGTAGCAAGGTGCAAGTCAAGATATACGAAAGAGTCTCTCTCATGTCTTTTTAATGTAGATTTCATCATTTGATAAGTTTAGTTCTCATACACACTATCCCACAAGATTTCATAGGTTTAAAAATCATCGTGTTAAAAGATTATGCATTCTATGGGTGCATGATTGTATGAAATGATAAGACTAAGAGAGCATTTAAATGAAAAAACAACAACTTTAAATAAGTCAAATATAACACCCGTCTATAGG
>NC_090880.1:28817748-28832748 GCF_036669935.1 Montipora foliosa
CGCGTGTCTCTTCGGTCAATAGTAAGCTAATGTATTTCAGTTGGTTGAAATCCCTGAAAACTAAGTTTTAAAGGAGATTCGAAAATGTGCAAAATGTTTCGAGAGTTTTGTTTTAGAATAAGTTAACGGTTTTCTGTAACTCAGTGGCCATGGCGTGAGGCACGGGTAATGCAATGGTTGCGTCATCGGTGAACGGTCTACGGTCTACAGTAGAATTAATGAAATCTTATCTACTTCTTAATGTTTTTCGAGTGTAGACCGTTGGAATTATGTAGACCGTTGCGAAAACTTCTTTTAACTGCCTGTTGCTTTTGAAATCATGAAAAGTCTATCTCAGGTTGTTTTTCTCGCCATTTGCATGTGTTGCATGTCAAAAGGGGAAAAGGTTGCCTTTTTTTTTGGACGAAAATGTATTTGTGTGTGTTACGATGTTCGCGTTGACATGGTGACGTATTATTAACTTATTAATAAAAGAATGACAAGCTTATCATTGCGTAACCTGTTTATTTCTTTGTTTTGAACCGTCCTTCACTTTTATTGAAGAGATTTATATACAAGGAATAACAGCTTTTCAGCATTTCGTTCGCTGACCATTATCGTGAATTTTAAGCCTTTGAGCGATTGTTCATTGAAGAGATTATATTATCAATAACAGTGTCGCCGCTCATGGCGTAAAGTGTACATTACACTATTTCAGCAAACTGTTGATAAGTCTCGTAGGTATTCTGTATCGCTTGGCGCTGGAACTCTTGTTCTACTAAATTGAACACGTTCTCAATCGGATTTATAATATGGCAACTGCGAACCAGTGTTAAAAAATAATTTGCACCTGCACTATTCAACACCCTACGTGCTTTGAAATAGTTCAGTACTGGACAATTATCTTGGATAAATAATTTGGAATGACTCTTTGCACCTCACCTAAACATTTTGGGAAACTTTCGACGGATGAAATCAGCAAAATCATTGCGAAAGCAAACTTTGTCCGCGCTTACTCGACAAAACAGCGTATGTAACGTTATAAATAGAACTGGGTAATTTGCACTACTTTTCAAGTTTATTTTTATCAATTAGAACCCAACTAGAACGCCATAACGTCTATTCCAGTTCAAGCTCCATTTTTCTGCTTTCCATTGATACCTTTGCTGAACCTATTGACTGTTCCGTTTAGTCGCAATGATGAATTACACGCGACAGCCATCGAGACAAGCAGTTGCAAAAAGAGTTGAGACACTCACTGTTGATAACCGTACAATGCGTGTCATTCAAGTCAGCGCATCTCCAGCCCCCCTTCCCCCCAAGCAAAGTTGTTTCCATTTCCACTTGGCACTCAGACTAAAGGGTATCAACATTGAAAAAGGGAGGGGGGAGGGAGGGGCGTTGAGCCTTTTCTTATGAACTAGAAGAGGAGTTTTAGGAAGAAGAGGTGGATTTTCCATTCAGTGTCTCAACCTTTTTGCAATTGCTTGTCTAGTTGTTTTACCTCCGTATTGCTGGGTTGTCTGTTTGTTTTTTGGGGCGAGACCTTGCATATACGACAGTTGTATTGTAAGCTTTGAAGAGAACTTTGTTTAGTTCGGGTAGGTTTGCGTAGTGAGGAATGGTGTTTGAAAATGTGGTTTTTTTGAGGTGTGCTGAAAGTGCTATAATTGGCAATCATTTAGGACGAAATTGGGTGTTTACCTCTTGCACGCTTCAGGTAGTCATTAACACATTTTCTGACGGCAACAAACACAGTTTTGGGTTGGTTTGATGTCAAATTTGGTGTTGAAAGTGTCAATACGTTGTAAGAAGTCTTAGTTGAAATCAGAGCGCACACAATAAGCGTGCGTACATTGTACCGATCACGTTTTGTTTAGGTAAATAGTACGCAGGGAAATGAGTGTTGTGCTTCTTCTGCTGTGTGACAACAGGACGAACTTCTTTCCGGAAATTTAGTCTTTCACTGCAATTTTCAATGGAATCCGCTTTTTATTTGAAAATATTTCCAGTGACAGTCTGTGGTTTTCAGTTAGCCGTGAGGTAGGATCGAATTTCATACGAACGCGTGTCTCTTCGGTCAATAGTAAGCTAATGTATTTCAGTTGGTTGAAATCCCTGAAAACTAAGTTTTAAAGGAGATTCGAAAATGTGCAAAATGTTTCGAGAGTTTTGTTTTAGAATAAGTTAACGGTTTTCTGTAACTCAGTGGCCATGGCGTGAGGCACGGGTAATGCAATGGTTGCGTCATCGGTGAACGGTCTACGGTCTACAGTAGAATTAATGAAATCTTATCTACTTCTTAATGTTTTTCGAGTGTAGACCGTTGGAATTATGTAGACCGTTGCGAAAACTTCTTTTAACTGCCTGTTGCTTTTGAAATCATGAAAAGTCTATCTCAGGTTGTTTTTCTCGCCATTTGCATGTGTTGCATGTCAAAAGGGAAAAGGTTGCCTTTTTTTTTGGACGAAAATGTATTTGTGTGTGTTACGATGTTCGCGTTGACATGGTGACGTATTATTAACTTATTAATAAAAGAATGACAAGCTTATCATTGCGTAACCTGTTTATTTCTTTGTTTTGAACCGTCCTTCACTTTTATTGAAGAGATTTATATACAAGGAATAACAGCTTTTCAGCATTTCGTTCGCTGACCATTATCGTGAATTTTAAGCCTTTGAGCGATTGTTCATTGAAGAGATTATATTATCAATAACAGTGTCGCCGCTCATGGCGTAAAGTGTACATTACACTATTTCAGCAAACTGTTGATAAGTCTCGTAGGTATTCTGTATCGCTTGGCGCTGGAACTCTTGTTCTACTAAATTGAACACGTTCTCAATCGGATTTATAATATGGCAACTGCGAACCAGTGTTAAAAAATAATTTGCACCTGCACTATTCAACACCCTACGTGCTTTGAAATAGTTCAGTACTGGACAATTATCTTGGATAAATAATTTGGAATGACTCTTTGCACCTCACCTAAACATTTTGGGAAACTTTCGACGGATGAAATCAGCAAAATCATTGCGAAAGCAAACTTTGTCCGCGCTTACTCGACAAAACAGCGTATGTAACGTTATAAATAGAACTGGGTAATTTGCACTACTTTTCAAGTTTATTTTTATCAATTAGAACCCAACTAGAACGCCATAACGTCTATTCCAGTTCAAGCTCCATTTTTCTGCTTTCCATTGATACCTTTGCTGAACCTATTGACTGTTCCGTTTAGTCGCAATGATGAATTACACGCGACAGCCATCGAGACAAGCAGTTGCAAAAAGAGTTGAGACACTCACTGTTGATAACCGTACAATGCGTGTCATTCAAGTCAGCGCATCTCCAGCCCCCCTTCCCCCCCAAGCAAAGTTGTTTCCATTTCCACTTGGCACTCAGACTAAAGGGTATCAACATTGAAAAGGGGAGGGGGGAGGGAGGGGCGTTGAGCCTTTTCTTATGAACTAGAAGAGGAGTTTTAGGAAGAAGAGGTGGATTTTCCATTCAGTGTCTCAACCTTTTTGCAATTGCTTGTCTAGTTGTTTTACCTCCGTATTGCTGGGTTGTCTGTTTGTTTTTTGGGGCGAGACCTTGCATATACGACAGTTGTATTGTAAGCTTTGAAGAGAACTTTGTTTAGTTCGGGTAGGTTTGCGTAGTGAGGAATGGTGTTTGAAAATGTGGTTTTTTTGAGGTGTGCTGAAAGTGCTATAATTGGCAATCATTTAGGACGAAATTGGGTGTTTACCTCTTGCACGCTTCAGGTAGTCATTAACACATTTTCTGACGGCAACAAACACAGTTTTGGGTTGGTTTGATGTCAAATTTGGTGTTGAAAGTGTCAATACGTTGTAAGAAGTCTTAGTTGAAATCAGAGCGCACACAATAAGCGTGCGTACATTGTACCGATCACGTTTTGTTTAGGTAAATAGTACGCAGGGAAATGAGTGTTGTGCTTCTTCTGCTGTGTGACAACAGGACGAACTTCTTTCCGGAAATTTAGTCTTTCACTGCAATTTTCAATGGAATCCGCTTTTTATTTGAAAATATTTCCAGTGACAGTCTGTGGTTTTCAGTTAGCCGTGAGGTAGGATCGAATTTCATACGAACGCGTGTCTCTTCGGTCAATAGTAAGCTAATGTATTTCAGTTGGTTGAAATCCCTGAAAACTAAGTTTTAAAGGAGATTCGAAAATGTGCAAAATGTTTCGAGAGTTTTGTTTTAGAATAAGTTAACGGTTTTCTGTAACTCAGTGGCCATGGCGTGAGGCACGGGTAATGCAATGGTTGCGTCATCGGTGAACGGTCTACGGTCTACAGTAGAATTAATGAAATCTTATCTACTTCTTAATGTTTTTCGAGTGTAGACCGTTGGAATTATGTAGACCGTTGCGAAAACTTCTTTTAACTGCCTGTTGCTTTTGAAATCATGAAAAGTCTATCTCAGGTTGTTTTTCTCGCCATTTGCATGTGTTGCATGTCAAAAAGGGAAAAGGTTGCCTTTTTTTTTGGACGAAAATGTATTTGTGTGTGTTACGATGTTCGCGTTGACATGGTGACGTATTATTAACTTATTAAAAGAATGACAAGCTTATCATTGCGTAACCTGTTTATTTCTTTGTTTTGAACCGTCCTTCACTTTTATTGAAGAGATTTATATACAAGGAATAACAGCTTTTCAGCATTTCGTTCGCTGACCATTATCGTGAATTTTAAGCCTTTGAGCGATTGTTCATTGAAGAGATTATATTATCAATAACAGTGTCGCCGCTCATGGCGTAAAGTGTACATTACACTATTTCAGCAAACTGTTGATAAGTCTCGTAGGTATTCTGTATCGCTTGGCGCTGGAACTCTTGTTCTACTAAATTGAACACGTTCTCAATCGGATTTATAATATGGCAACTGCGAACCAGTGTTAAAAAATAATTTGCACCTGCACTATTCAACACCCTACGTGCTTTGAAATAGTTCAGTACTGGACAATTATCTTGGATAAATAATTTGGAATGACTCTTTGCACCTCACCTAAACATTTTGGGAAACTTTCGACGGATGAAATCAGCAAAATCATTGCGAAAGCAAACTTTGTCCGCGCTTACTCGACAAAACAGCGTATGTAACGTTATAAATAGAACTGGGTAATTTGCACTACTTTTCAAGTTTATTTTTATCAATTAGAACCCAACTAGAACGCCATAACGTCTATTCCAGTTCAAGCTCCATTTTTCTGCTTTCCATTGATACCTTTGCTGAACCTATTGACTGTTCCGTTTAGTCGCAATGATGAATTACACGCGACAGCCATCGAGACAAGCAGTTGCAAAAAGAGTTGAGACACTCACTGTTGATAACCGTACAATGCGTGTCATTCAAGTCAGCGCATCTCCAGCCCCCCTTCCCCCCCAAGCAAAGTTGTTTCCATTTCCACTTGGCACTCAGACTAAAGGGTATCAACATTGAAAAAGGGAGGGGGGAGGGAGGGGCGTTGAGCCTTTTCTTATGAACTAGAAGAGGAGTTTTAGGAAGAAGAGGTGGATTTTCCATTCAGTGTCTCAACCTTTTTGCAATTGCTTGTCTAGTTGTTTTACCTCCGTATTGCTGGGTTGTCTGTTTGTTTTTTGGGGCGAGACCTTGCATATACGACAGTTGTATTGTAAGCTTTGAAGAGAACTTTGTTTAGTTCGGGTAGGTTTGCGTAGTGAGGAATGGTGTTTGAAAATGTGGTTTTTTTGAGGTGTGCTGAAAGTGCTATAATTGGCAATCATTTAGGACGAAATTGGGTGTTTACCTCTTGCACGCTTCAGGTAGTCATTAACACATTTTCTGACGGCAACAAACACAGTTTTGGGTTGGTTTGATGTCAAATTTGGTGTTGAAAGTGTCAATACGTTGTAAGAAGTCTTAGTTGAAATCAGAGCGCACACAATAAGCGTGCGTACATTGTACCGATCACGTTTTGTTTAGGTAAATAGTACGCAGGGAAATGAGTGTTGTGCTTCTTCTGCTGTGTGACAACAGGACGAACTTCTTTCCGGAAATTTAGTCTTTCACTGCAATTTTCAATGGAATCCGCTTTTTATTTGAAAATATTTCCAGTGACAGTCTGTGGTTTTCAGTTAGCCGTGAGGTAGGATCGAATTTCATACGAACGCGTGTCTCTTCGGTCAATAGTAAGCTAATGTATTTCAGTTGGTTGAAATCCCTGAAAACTAAGTTTTAAAGGAGATTCGAAAATGTGCAAAATGTTTCGAGAGTTTTGTTTTAGAATAAGTTAACGGTTTTCTGTAACTCAGTGGCCATGGCGTGAGGCACGGGTAATGCAATGGTTGCGTCATCGGTGAACGGTCTACGGTCTACAGTAGAATTAATGAAATCTTATCTACTTCTTAATGTTTTTCGAGTGTAGACCGTTGGAATTATGTAGACCGTTGCGAAAACTTCTTTTAACTGCCTGTTGCTTTTGAAATCATGAAAAGTCTATCTCAGGTTGTTTTTCTCGCCATTTGCATGTGTTGCATGTCAAAAGGGGAAAAGGTTGCCTTTTTTTTGGACGAAAATGTATTTGTGTGTGTTACGATGTTCGCGTTGACATGGTGACGTATTATTAACTTATTAATAAAAGAATGACAAGCTTATCATTGCGTAACCTGTTTATTTCTTTGTTTTGAACCGTCCTTCACTTTTATTGAAGAGATTTATATACAAGGAATAACAGCTTTTCAGCATTTCGTTCGCTGACCATTATCGTGAATTTTAAGCCTTTGAGCGATTGTTCATTGAAGAGATTATATTATCAATAACAGTGTCGCCGCTCATGGCGTAAAGTGTACATTACACTATTTCAGCAAACTGTTGATAAGTCTCGTAGGTATTCTGTATCGCTTGGCGCTGGAACTCTTGTTCTACTAAATTGAACACGTTCTCAATCGGATTTATAATATGGCAACTGCGAACCAGTGTTAAAAAATAATTTGCACCTGCACTATTCAACACCCTACGTGCTTTGAAATAGTTCAGTACTGGACAATTATCTTGGATAAATAATTTGGAATGACTCTTTGCACCTCACCTAAACATTTTGGGAAACTTTCGACGGATGAAATCAGCAAAATCATTGCGAAAGCAAACTTTGTCCGCGCTTACTCGACAAAACAGCGTATGTAACGTTATAAATAGAACTGGGTAATTTGCACTACTTTTCAAGTTTATTTTTATCAATTAGAACCCAACTAGAACGCCATAACGTCTATTCCAGTTCAAGCTCCATTTTTCTGCTTTCCATTGATACCTTTGCTGAACCTATTGACTGTTCCGTTTAGTCGCAATGATGAATTACACGCGACAGCCATCGAGACAAGCAGTTGCAAAAAGAGTTGAGACACTCACTGTTGATAACCGTACAATGCGTGTCATTCAAGTCAGCGCATCTCCAGCCCCCCTTCCCCCCCAAGCAAAGTTGTTTCCATTTCCACTTGGCACTCAGACTAAAGGGTATCAACATTGAAAAAGGGGAGGGGGGAGGGAGGGGCGTTGAGCCTTTTCTTATGAACTAGAAGAGGAGTTTTAGGAAGAAGAGGTGGATTTTCCATTCAGTGTCTCAACCTTTTTGCAATTGCTTGTCTAGTTGTTTTACCTCCGTATTGCTGGGTTGTCTGTTTGTTTTTTGGGGCGAGACCTTGCATATACGACAGTTGTATTGTAAGCTTTGAAGAGAACTTTGTTTAGTTCGGGTAGGTTTGCGTAGTGAGGAATGGTGTTTGAAAATGTGGTTTTTTTGAGGTGTGCTGAAAGTGCTATAATTGGCAATCATTTAGGACGAAATTGGGTGTTTACCTCTTGCACGCTTCAGGTAGTCATTAACACATTTTCTGACGGCAACAAACACAGTTTTGGGTTGGTTTGATGTCAAATTTGGTGTTGAAAGTGTCAATACGTTGTAAGAAGTCTTAGTTGAAATCAGAGCGCACACAATAAGCGTGCGTACATTGTACCGATCACGTTTTGTTTAGGTAAATAGTACGCAGGGAAATGAGTGTTGTGCTTCTTCTGCTGTGTGACAACAGGACGAACTTCTTTCCGGAAATTTAGTCTTTCACTGCAATTTTCAATGGAATCCGCTTTTTATTTGAAAATATTTCCAGTGACAGTCTGTGGTTTTCAGTTAGCCGTGAGGTAGGATCGAATTTCATACGAACGCGTGTCTCTTCGGTCAATAGTAAGCTAATGTATTTCAGTTGGTTGAAATCCCTGAAAACTAAGTTTTAAAGGAGATTCGAAAATGTGCAAAATGTTTCGAGAGTTTTGTTTTAGAATAAGTTAACGGTTTTCTGTAACTCAGTGGCCATGGCGTGAGGCACGGGTAATGCAATGGTTGCGTCATCGGTGAACGGTCTACGGTCTACAGTAGAATTAATGAAATCTTATCTACTTCTTAATGTTTTTCGAGTGTAGACCGTTGGAATTATGTAGACCGTTGCGAAAACTTCTTTTAACTGCCTGTTGCTTTTGAAATCATGAAAAGTCTATCTCAGGTTGTTTTTCTCGCCATTTGCATGTGTTGCATGTCAAAAGGGGAAAGGTTGCCTTTTTTTTTGGACGAAAATGTATTTGTGTGTGTTACGATGTTCGCGTTGACATGGTGACGTATTATTAACTTATTAATAAAAGAATGACAAGCTTATCATTGCGTAACCTGTTTATTTCTTTGTTTTGAACCGTCCTTCACTTTTATTGAAGAGATTTATATACAAGGAATAACAGCTTTTCAGCATTTCGTTCGCTGACCATTATCGTGAATTTTAAGCCTTTGAGCGATTGTTCATTGAAGAGATTATATTATCAATAACAGTGTCGCCGCTCATGGCGTAAAGTGTACATTACACTATTTCAGCAAACTGTTGATAAGTCTCGTAGGTATTCTGTATCGCTTGGCGCTGGAACTCTTGTTCTACTAAATTGAACACGTTCTCAATCGGATTTATAATATGGCAACTGCGAACCAGTGTTAAAAAATAATTTGCACCTGCACTATTCAACACCCTACGTGCTTTGAAATAGTTCAGTACTGGACAATTATCTTGGATAAATAATTTGGAATGACTCTTTGCACCTCACCTAAACATTTTGGGAAACTTTCGACGGATGAAATCAGCAAAATCATTGCGAAAGCAAACTTTGTCCGCGCTTACTCGACAAAACAGCGTATGTAACGTTATAAATAGAACTGGGTAATTTGCACTACTTTTCAAGTTTATTTTTATCAATTAGAACCCAACTAGAACGCCATAACGTCTATTCCAGTTCAAGCTCCATTTTTCTGCTTTCCATTGATACCTTTGCTGAACCTATTGACTGTTCCGTTTAGTCGCAATGATGAATTACACGCGACAGCCATCGAGACAAGCAGTTGCAAAAAGAGTTGAGACACTCACTGTTGATAACCGTACAATGCGTGTCATTCAAGTCAGCGCATCTCCAGCCCCCCTTCCCCCCCAAGCAAAGTTGTTTCCATTTCCACTTGGCACTCAGACTAAAGGGTATCAACATTGAAAAAGGGGAGGGGGGAGGGAGGGGCGTTGAGCCTTTTCTTATGAACTAGAAGAGGAGTTTTAGGAAGAAGAGGTGGATTTTCCATTCAGTGTCTCAACCTTTTTGCAATTGCTTGTCTAGTTGTTTTACCTCCGTATTGCTGGGTTGTCTGTTTGTTTTTTGGGGCGAGACCTTGCATATACGACAGTTGTATTGTAAGCTTTGAAGAGAACTTTGTTTAGTTCGGGTAGGTTTGCGTAGTGAGGAATGGTGTTTGAAAATGTGGTTTTTTTGAGGTGTGCTGAAAGTGCTATAATTGGCAATCATTTAGGACGAAATTGGGTGTTTACCTCTTGCACGCTTCAGGTAGTCATTAACACATTTTCTGACGGCAACAAACACAGTTTTGGGTTGGTTTGATGTCAAATTTGGTGTTGAAAGTGTCAATACGTTGTAAGAAGTCTTAGTTGAAATCAGAGCGCACACAATAAGCGTGCGTACATTGTACCGATCACGTTTTGTTTAGGTAAATAGTACGCAGGGAAATGAGTGTTGTGCTTCTTCTGCTGTGTGACAACAGGACGAACTTCTTTCCGGAAATTTAGTCTTTCACTGCAATTTTCAATGGAATCCGCTTTTTATTTGAAAATATTTCCAGTGACAGTCTGTGGTTTTCAGTTAGCCGTGAGGTAGGATCGAATTTCATACGAACGCGTGTCTCTTCGGTCAATAGTAAGCTAATGTATTTCAGTTGGTTGAAATCCCTGAAAACTAAGTTTTAAAGGAGATTCGAAAATGTGCAAAATGTTTCGAGAGTTTTGTTTTAGAATAAGTTAACGGTTTTCTGTAACTCAGTGGCCATGGCGTGAGGCACGGGTAATGCAATGGTTGCGTCATCGGTGAACGGTCTACGGTCTACAGTAGAATTAATGAAATCTTATCTACTTCTTAATGTTTTTCGAGTGTAGACCGTTGGAATTATGTAGACCGTTGCGAAAACTTCTTTTAACTGCCTGTTGCTTTTGAAATCATGAAAAGTCTATCTCAGGTTGTTTTTCTCGCCATTTGCATGTGTTGCATGTCAAAAGGGGAAAAGGTTGCCTTTTTTTTTGGACGAAAATGTATTTGTGTGTGTTACGATGTTCGCGTTGACATGGTGACGTATTATTAACTTATTAATAAAAGAATGACAAGCTTATCATTGCGTAACCTGTTTATTTCTTTGTTTTGAACCGTCCTTCACTTTTATTGAAGAGATTTATATACAAGGAATAACAGCTTTTCAGCATTTCGTTCGCTGACCATTATCGTGAATTTTAAGCCTTTGAGCGATTGTTCATTGAAGAGATTATATTATCAATAACAGTGTCGCCGCTCATGGCGTAAAGTGTACATTACACTATTTCAGCAAACTGTTGATAAGTCTCGTAGGTATTCTGTATCGCTTGGCGCTGGAACTCTTGTTCTACTAAATTGAACACGTTCTCAATCGGATTTATAATATGGCAACTGCGAACCAGTGTTAAAAAATAATTTGCACCTGCACTATTCAACACCCTACGTGCTTTGAAATAGTTCAGTACTGGACAATTATCTTGGATAAATAATTTGGAATGACTCTTTGCACCTCACCTAAACATTTTGGGAAACTTTCGACGGATGAAATCAGCAAAATCATTGCGAAAGCAAACTTTGTCCGCGCTTACTCGACAAAACAGCGTATGTAACGTTATAAATAGAACTGGGTAATTTGCACTACTTTTCAAGTTTATTTTTATCAATTAGAACCCAACTAGAACGCCATAACGTCTATTCCAGTTCAAGCTCCATTTTTCTGCTTTCCATTGATACCTTTGCTGAACCTATTGACTGTTCCGTTTAGTCGCAATGATGAATTACACGCGACAGCCATCGAGACAAGCAGTTGCAAAAAGAGTTGAGACACTCACTGTTGATAACCGTACAATGCGTGTCATTCAAGTCAGCGCATCTCCAGCCCCCCTTCCCCCCCAAGCAAAGTTGTTTCCATTTCCACTTGGCACTCAGACTAAAGGGTATCAACATTTAAAAAGGGAGGGGGGAGGGAGGGGCGTGGAGCCTTTTCTTATGAACTAGAAGAGGAGTTTTAGGAAGAAGAGGTGGATTTTCCATTCAGTGTCTCAACCTTTTTGCAATTGCTTGTCTAGTTGTTTTACCTCCGTATTGCTGGGTTGTCTGTTTGTTTTTTGGGGCGAGACCTTGCATATACGACAGTTGTATTGTAAGCTTTGAAGAGAACTTTGTTTAGTTCGGGTAGGTTTGCGTAGTGAGGAATGGTGTTTGAAAATGTGGTTTTTTTGAGGTGTGCTGAAAGTGCTATAATTGGCAATCATTTAGGACGAAATTGGGTGTTTACCTCTTGCACGCTTCAGGTAGTCATTAACACATTTTCTGACGGCAACAAACACAGTTTTGGGTTGGTTTGATGTCAAATTTGGTGTTGAAAGTGTCAATACGTTGTAAGAAGTCTTAGTTGAAATCAGAGCGCACACAATAAGCGTGCGTACATTGTACCGATCACGTTTTGTTTAGGTAAATAGTACGCAGGGAAATGAGTGTTGTGCTTCTTCTGCTGTGTGACAACAGGACGAACTTCTTTCCGGAAATTTAGTCTTTCACTGCAATTTTCAATGGAATCCGCTTTTTATTTGAAAATATTTCCAGTGACAGTCTGTGGTTTTCAGTTAGCCGTGAGGTAGGATCGAATTTCATACGAACGCGTGTCTCTTCGGTCAATAGTAAGCTAATGTATTTCAGTTGGTTGAAATCCCTGAAAACTAAGTTTTAAAGGAGATTCGAAAATGTGCAAAATGTTTCGAGAGTTTTGTTTTAGAATAAGTTAACGGTTTTCTGTAACTCAGTGGCCATGGCGTGAGGCACGGGTAATGCAATGGTTGCGTCATCGGTGAACGGTCTACGGTCTACAGTAGAATTAATGAAATCTTATCTACTTCTTAATGTTTTTCGAGTGTAGACCGTTGGAATTATGTAGACCGTTGCGAAAACTTCTTTTAACTGCCTGTTGCTTTTGAAATCATGAAAAGTCTATCTCAGGTTGTTTTTCTCGCCATTTGCATGTGTTGCATGTCAAAAGGGGAAAAGGTTGCCTTTTTTTTTGGACGAAAATGTATTTGTGTGTGTTACGATGTTCGCGTTGACATGGTGACGTATTATTAACTTATTAATAAAAGAATGACAAGCTTATCATTGCGTAACCTGTTTATTTCTTTGTTTTGAACCGTCCTTCACTTTTATTGAAGAGATTTATATACAAGGAATAACAGCTTTTCAGCATTTCGTTCGCTGACCATTATCGTGAATTTTAAGCCTTTGAGCGATTGTTCATTGAAGAGATTATATTATCAATAACAGTGTCGCCGCTCATGGCGTAAAGTGTACATTACACTATTTCAGCAAACTGTTGATAAGTCTCGTAGGTATTCTGTATCGCTTGGCGCTGGAACTCTTGTTCTACTAAATTGAACACGTTCTCAATCGGATTTATAATATGGCAACTGCGAACCAGTGTTAAAAAATAATTTGCACCTGCACTATTCAACACCCTACGTGCTTTGAAATAGTTCAGTACTGGACAATTATCTTGGATAAATAATTTGGAATGACTCTTTGCACCTCACCTAAACATTTTGGGAAACTTTCGACGGATGAAATCAGCAAAATCATTGCGAAAGCAAACTTTGTCCGCGCTTACTCGACAAAACAGCGTATGTAACGTTATAAATAGAACTGGGTAATTTGCACTACTTTTCAAGTTTATTTTTATCAATTAGAACCCAACTAGAACGCCATAACGTCTATTCCAGTTCAAGCTCCATTTTTCTGCTTTCCATTGATACCTTTGCTGAACCTATTGACTGTTCCGTTTAGTCGCAATGATGAATTACACGCGACAGCCATCGAGACAAGCAGTTGCAAAAAGAGTTGAGACACTCACTGTTGATAACCGTACAATGCGTGTCATTCAAGTCAGCGCATCTCCAGCCCCCCTTCCCCCCCAAGCAAAGTTGTTTCCATTTCCACTTGGCACTCAGACTAAAGGGTATCAACATTGAAAAAGGGGAGGGGGGAGGGAGGGGCGTTGAGCCTTTTCTTATGAACTAGAAGAGGAGTTTTAGGAAGAAGAGGTGGATTTTCCATTCAGTGTCTCAACCTTTTTGCAATTGCTTGTAGATGAGGGATCATCTCTGTCTGTAGTGTGATTGAGATTACCGGCGACGGTCTAAGCACTTGCCGTTCTCTGAGTTGAGGATAATCGAGCGGGAGAAGGCGCGGCATTTGCATTGGGTAAGACAGGGACCCTCACACCACTCACTCACTCTTGAGGGGAGGGGAGGGACGGTTCAATCTCTTCTCATTGAACAAACATTGCATAGGACATACGGTGTGCGCAACTCCAGAGCCCTTAACTTGGTAGCAGTGTTAGTCAAGCAAACGACGTGCGTGCGTGCGTGCGTGTATGCCTGCGTGATAGAAGCGGCCCCCTCTACTGACTCTGAAAGAGTGTTCTTGGTTTTTATGGACTTGGCGCATGATCAGTTTTCAAACACATCCTCTCAGTTTGGATCACGTCCCCTCCACGTAGAATCGAGCGGCCCACGGAAAACTCTCTCTTATGTATCTACCAATGGGAGTGTTATACTTGCAGGCACAAAGGAAACAAGAAGGAAGCTTATCGAGGTCAATTATTTTTGTCCTTCCTTCGCCAGGGTTCTTCTTCTCGCCTCAGGGAAACAGTGGGGCACTGAGAAAGGTAGCTCTGGTCTTCCCATCATTTAAGGAACGTAGCAATAAATTCCTCAGGTGTCATGTCATCTTTAATTCCATTTGTTTTCTTCAATGGCTCCACCGATGGTTTTGGTAATAAAGCTTTCCTTGAGATTTCAAGTCTCCCCGAATGCTCGTCCCGTCCTAGGTACTTGACATCTACGGTATCTCCAACTTTCATTTTCAGCTGTTTCGGATTATAAACCTAAGAAAGAAAAGAAAGCAGTAGGCAGTGTTCTTTTCGTGGGGCGTGTCCAACAGATAAGAGGGCACCTCAGGGAAAACCTGCTTTAGCAATCTTAAGATCAAAAAGCTTTATCAAACGTGTGGCAGTTAATAAAATCCCAGAGGGGAGCTATCTCAAAGAGCGTCGAAAGAGAAAACTCAAGACTACCAAGAGTTCCTCTTGCTTATTGTCAGAGCCTACGATATTTGGATTTCGAATCCAACGGCTCAACCACTTGGATAACGACGCTGCTCTATTTCATATGACATTTTTAACCGTGCGAGGAATGCACAAGATACGCGAAAGAGTGTTATCAGAGATCTGACGCGTGGACGTAATTCTGTCCTTAAGACGAACAGAATGACGAATTGTTCCATTCATAGCCATTGTAAATAGGGCAACAGCCGAGCTAACTTTTTTATTTGACTTACTATGCATAGC
>NC_090880.1:28842748-28845248 GCF_036669935.1 Montipora foliosa
ATGCCATCTGAAGTAACTCAAAGCTTTACTACGGTTACGAGTAACCCTCATTGGTTGATTGGTCGACTGACTGACTTGATTACCAAATGACCCACTGACTTACTGAAGAACTGCCCGCACTCAATCACGGACCAAACCTTGCCATAAAACGTTCTGACTTCCTTTCCACAGTCACTTTTTGAGCATGTCCCTCTCTTACGAACTACTGATGCCTGCATTCCAGCTTCACTCTGGAACCTTCATGTTCCCCAAAGGGTGCCATTCTCGACATGATTCAAGAACTGTAGAGCTTATTATACGAAGAAAAGAATGTAATGACGAGGAAAGCCCATTGCCAGTACCTTTGTGCTTTTTCAAGAACGTTTCTTCTAAAGACCGATCTTGTTACGGTTAACACTGCATCCTCAATCACATGAAAATCGACTTCAGAAAACTGTTCTGTGAATTAATGAAAAGAGCAACAATGTATGTCCATTCTTGACGTCACTAATTTCGATAAATATGTACAGGCTCTCAAATGGTATGAAATACTCTTGAGGAGGACTTAGTAAACAAGCTACAAAAACACTGGACATGAAGGAAGGCTTTTGTCTCCATGCACAAGATTAAAGTAATCCACTTTTTATCTCACTCTTACTTTTAAGCCACCTATTCTAGGCTAGTTTGACTTTTACTCTAAACAAACCTAACCATACGTTACACATTCCCTAACCTTGAATCGCTGTGAGACAAGCATCCCTGACACTAAACATTTCCTTGTCACGTTCTTGCTAAAGATAAAGGATCATGAACCTTAAGAATATTCAAATAAAAAGAGGACATTCGGGTTGGCCTTGTGGAACAAATGACAATAGATAAACCAGTTGGTCACACCACCCGCTTTAGTCAGTCGCAAGCAAGCTGAAGAGAGGAGGGGAAATTTCTCCAATCGTTCAGTCAGTTGAGCATGGACTGTCATGCAAGAAGTCCTGCACTCAACTCTCTGGACTATCACTCCTGGTCTTTGTATTAATAAATGAGACAAAAGAGCTGTCTTGATTCATGATTTAATAGTTAAGACTTGCAAACCTTTTTATCCCAATAAGTTGTGTAAGACACAAAAAAACCCACATAATGCTGTTTTAATAAGGCACGTTTTTAGTGTCAAAATTCAAACATGTATTCGGCAATTCAAACATTCAATTTAGCTATTCAAACCTTCAGTTTCGAAATTCAACAATTCAAACATTCATTTCGCTAATTCAAACCTTCACTTCAATTAAATACTTGAATTGTCGAGTGAAAGTTTGGGTGGCATGCTTGTTTGAATTTCGAAGGTTTGAACTGAAGAACTGAAAGTTGGATTTGCCAAATTGATCGAAATTGAGGATTTGAATTTCCAAACTGAATGTCTGAATTGCCGAACTGATCGAATGTTTGAATTGGGCAAGTGAAGGTTGATTTTCCAAACGGAATGTTTGAATTGCCTAATTGAACGTTTGAATTGCAAGTTTGAATTTTGACACTAAAAATGCGCCATATTTTGGTAGGACAGGGATCCAGACTTCCCAGTGTTACTGTTATGGTCTGTCATTCCCTCTGAATGTGAGGAACCTCTAAATCCTACAAACAATTTCAACAAGAAAGTACAGGCAGTCATTTGCACCATAATAAAAGATGCCCAAAAATTGCTGTAAACTGCTTTGAATCTTTTCTGGAATAAAGCGCTGCCTCACAATAACATTATCGATGCAGGATAAGAATCAAACCTTTGAATAAGTGAAGTTTGAAAATATTCCATCCAGTCGTTCAACAAGAAATCTGTGGGAATAAAACAACACAAACTGTATTATAATGTTTGCAGTACACTCTCATAAAATTAATACTAGTTCAACCCCAGGCCCTAACCCTTCCTTTTGTTTATCAATGTTTACCCTTCCAAAATGTTTAACAAAATTCTGTGTGCATCTTTCTAGTAACTAGCTGCATTTCCAGACATGAGTGCCCTGGCTGCCAGCATGGACAAAAAAAGTAGGTTTCTAAGTTATCCATTCCTTTTTTTAAAAAACGTTACCTTTGTACGGCTTCTAAGACTTCTACAGGAGTGGCAAGAAATGTGAATGGTCTCTTTACTGTTCCAGCTTGTTTCTGCAGCTCCTGCAATGCTTGGATGATTGGTTGGCACTAAGAAGGTTTCAATGAGATTCTTATAAGGAAGGTAATTCACTTCTTCAGAGCCCAATTACATGTAAGCTAACCCTGGGTTAACGCTTCCAAACAAAAATTGCAGTTACAAATTGTATTGGCAGATTGCAATCTGACTCTGATGCTCAATTGACAAGTTTTTTTTTTTTTTTTTTTTTTTTTTTTAATTTATTTATTTATAATATTTACAGGACGAACACTTACACTACTTACAATACTAATATTATACTTACATACATATATGTTGCACTGCTCATACTTACAGTATTTATACAAGCAAGCAGGACAAACACTTACACTACTTACAATACTAGCA
>NC_090880.1:28850248-28862748 GCF_036669935.1 Montipora foliosa
TGTCGTTTCACTGATTATGTTTCATTGGCCCCGATAAGCCCCTATGGAGAGTGGTCAATTAAGTGTGTCTGTATGTATATATTCTCTTCTCTTCATTGAGAAGTACTGTAAACGTCCATGTATAAGCCACATCCGTAGATAAGCCACACCCCAAATTTAGAAGCGCAGATTTTGGAAAAAAATGTGTAATACAATAAAGTTTGAAGTTCCAGTAACGTTCTATTGCTATAAACCAACAAGGACAAACAATCAAGGTTTCACCATAAAGTTGAAATTCCTTCAATATTGAAACAAAACGAACGAGTGCTTAGTAGCCAAGCTTTAAATGTGGGGAGGAGTCTGGGCCAGGGCCTGGGTATCATGACTACGTCTATAAAGATGTACCCGCAACAGGCGAAAAAATTCATGCAGAACAGGAGCTTGATATTGCAGTCAACAAATTTGCTGAGAAGGTGGTCAAGGACAACGAAACAGTCGGCCATTTACCTCGCGAGTACTTGCAAACTTTGTGGTATTTTATCGCATGTGGCGGAAAGATATGCGTGGAAGTGACTGGCTGAAGACGTCACTGCAAACAGCTGAGCGGAGGAATGGAGATTCCTTGTAGGTTGGTGTTTACTTGTTCGAGTAAAGCAAAAATTAATCGCTTGAAAGAACTCTTGGAGAGCAAGATTCGCCGAAAAAACACACAAAGACACAAACGGCTCCTTTAGGAGCCACCACTCATTAAAAAGTCAATGAACAACAGCAACATGCTCTCAGTTTCTTTTATGTTTCTTAACTGAGATCTTAAGAAGTTGTATGAATGTTAATTAGGTTTTTTAAAACTCCAAACACAGATGTATCCATGGATAAGCCGCACCCTTGATTTATGGCTTCAATTTTGTGAAAAAAAAGTGCGGCTTATACATAGACGTTTACGGTATTCCTTCAGGTACCAGTAATTTTATTTTCCACACTCTAGAAAAACCATCATTTGAGTTTATCTCCTTCAAGGGGGATAAATCATTGGAAGGATGGTCATGGATGGAAAGACACAATGACATGCTGACCAACTGCCTGGCTGTTTGGTTGGGTGTCTCACTGACTGACCTCCATTCATTGCTGTTATGTCAGGGTCGAAGAGCCCATCTGCGGCCCAAAGACTTCCCATCACCTCGTAAAACAAAACAAACAAGTTATACATTAAATACAACTTATTACACGCCGACAACATGAGGAGTGCTCCAAAGCCAGGGGCCTTTGATAAAACCAAAATACAGGACATCCATTATCACCTTAACGATTGAGTGGTCAGACACACACAGGGCAACATGGGTAAGAAAATACGGCAACCAAATTGTGCGAGAAAATTTGGTTTTAGTCACAGTAGACTGCCCTATGCCCACCCTTTCATGAATGGCAATGTGAAATTCTGTGGTGTAACCCACATTTTTTAGAGGGAACATCTTTGATATTGGACATCAATGTTATGGTTAATTGACACCTGTTAAAACAAGGTATCCACTGATCAGTATCACATGACCATATCACTGGCTCAAGTTAAAAGTTCAATGAGCTGAGCTGCTTTTTTAATGTTGACCGCTGACCAGGTACTGGTTTTCGATTGGATCGCAGGCTCAAGCCAGGTTAACTTAGTGTAAGAACAAATAACATGGGAGCTTGGCTTTTGGGCTTGGGTAAATCTATATATTAACATTATTATTATAATACTGTAAAACATTCTTGATGGAAACAAGGCATCATCATTTTGAGTGCCATTATTTTCTGCTCATACCTGTGTGGTACATGAATAACCTTTTGGAAACAAAGACCTCAGAGACCTGTCTAAAACAAACAAACAGATGTTTCAATTCTTGAAGATTATGGCCTCTAATTTGTTCCAGACAAGCACTCTGGCCCTAATGTTTTACTGTTAACTTACCAATGCGTCTGCTAATTAAAATGTCACGTTCTGGTAATCCAACATCTCTTCTTGAAAAAGTCCTTGGAAACTGGCCGCCAGCTGCTGCCTTTTCCTTATAATCAACCTAAACACATGTCAAAAAATCACCTGGTTTATTAAGGGTTAAATCAACTAATAACAAAGGCACAGCAGCTTTTATCATCAGGAACAGTTTCATTGTTTGGTATATGTCCAAGCACTGGTGTGAAGCTTAAGCACAGATGTACAAGTTCAGTAATAACCAAAAATTTGGACAAACACTCCAAATGATTATACATGTATACCCTAATTTGGTAGAGGGTAACATGGGTTTACATAAGAAATGTTGGACTTCAAATTGTTATTAATCGGGCCAAATGTCTTATTCTGGACACTCACGTTATATGTTAATTTTGCATTAGATTATAGATGATTACAAACTAAATTTTCTTGAGAAATACCACCTCCACTGGAGTTTTTGTGCTATTCGCTGCAAGATTCATTGGCACATTAATTTTTATAATAATTTACTGTCTCTATAAGTAAATAAAAAGGGAATATTACCTAAGTCAATGTGTGCCCATGGGCTAAGACAAGCAACCATTCCTTTCAAAACACAGGGGAGTACCCTTTGGCTAATATTGCAAAACATGCAACCACTGAAATAACCCAATTGAGATTAATGAACAAAACTGAGGCAGGTGCAATTCCTTCAAAATATAAATCCTTAACTACAGTGTCACTGCACTTTCTTTGAACATATACATGATGTACTGTTAAAAGCAATCTTGGCTACAAATATCAATCATTTTAAAGCTATTACCCTTCGCTGAAAATGCATGACTACATTGTAGCTTCACCACCATGTATTTTGTAATGAGTATTATTTATTGATATCTTGCAATCTGTTGACTAACCGTTAATGGTATTCCATGTCCAAAGGCTAATTTTGATTCCTCCTCACTGACCGCTGTGACTAAGGTTGCATTATTTCCACACTGAAAAATGACATAAAAGGCAAGAGGATTGAGGATTGAGCAGAGTTGGAGCCTATGGAAGGGGATTCTGAACAATGTCTGTGTATGCTCACTCTGTGAGCAGAGCCTCTCTAAAACTCACCAGAGGTTGAGCAAGAGAAAGACTCACATGATCAGCAACCTTGTTTTTCCCCCGAAATGAAAGGAAGCGTGTGCATGATAACAGAGAATTAGTTGGGTACACCAACATGGTCGCCGTTCCTTTGTTTAGGGACACTAACATGGCCGCCGCAACATCATGTGAAAACACTTTATAGTGTTTCTACTTCAAAATTGATGACATCACAAACTGTACACATGCCTTCAATAAATCCCAAAATTGAAAATTTTGAGCGTATGGTTGGCTCACAGGGCTGACAGTGATTCCTGAATGGTGATCAATGTTAAGCCCGGTTGGGCAGGGTTAGTTTCTAGATTTGTGACCATCTACATGTACGAATAACCCTTGCCATACGCTCCTGCAGAGCAGGGTTGGCGTAGTGATGAGTGCACTCGCTTTCTACCAATTAGGCCTGGGGTCTTCAAGGACTCGAAGTCATAAGAGTGTTGAGTTTGTTGTTGGTTCTCTATTCTGCTCCAAGAGGTTTCCCCCAGGTACTCCGATTTTCCCCTCTTCTAAAAAACACCAACACTCCGAATTTCAATATGATCTGAATTCTTCTGAGTACCCGGCCACGATTGCTTGACATGGAATTAGCTTAGAAGAAAAGCTTAGAAGAAGCATCCTAAACATTCATAATAGCTAACCTTAGGCCTAAAAACTTTTCTTTAGGTTAGCTGTTATGAATGTTTAGGATACTTTCTTCTAAGCTAATTCCATGTCACGCAATCGTGGCCGGGTATTCTGAAGTTTAGCCGTAAAAATATCTTTTTCACCTCAGTAACAACGGCCCCGTCTGCTAATTTTGCCACTTTTCCTGTTGAGAACCTCATAGATCTATGGAACACAGATGAAAAAAGGCATCGATCAAAAGCTGAACTTCCTCTGAAGTCGGTCGATGACCCTTTTTTCGCACGTGCAATACGTTCAAAGACACTTTATCAATCACCATTTGAATCATTACGATACTCACTGTTGGCCAACCTCAAGCTCAACTACACATTCAGAATGCTTCGACCTACAAAGAACTCTAAAACGTTTCAATGCCCTAGACAATTTGAAAAAACAACTTTCAATTACAAATCTTCCAGCCGGGCGAGCCGCCATCTTGGCTCGTTAGGGTTACTAGTTTCCAGTGCCTCTGTAGTTCTTGTGCAACAGCCGAGTCCAGACTCCCTTGAGAGTGAAAGACCTCATGGGCCCAACCTCATGGGCCCAGAAAAAGGATTCCCCTCTCTCCCAAATAAGGAGTTATCCATTTTTGGTATGGTCAAGCAAGAATATTCTTGTAATGACATTTCCGTTTTAGAATGTATTGCGGTGTCTAGATGTGTATCGCGTTACATTGTGAACGTGCTCCATCGCTTTTCGTTGTAGTCAGCGAGGTCAAGATGTCACATCAGACCTTGGCCGTTTTGGCTCTCAAAGAAACACCCTGATGGAAACGAAAGTACCCGATTTTGTTTCAACTACGTTTAGAGAAAGAAATAATTTTATACTGTTAAGTTAAAAACGTAAAATTGTATTGTATTTACAGATTTTCAACGCACAAAATTATATCGTTATTTCATGCTCGGGTTTATTCTCAAAATATTCTTAAATTTTTGCAAATTTCTGGTGTAGCATTGGTAAGCAAGCGGCGGGTCTAATTTGCAGGTCGCGGGTTGCAGGTCATTGTTTCACCAATACAGAAAGTATCCTAAACATTCATAAAAGCTAACCTTAGTCCTTAAAACTTTTGTTTAGGCCTAATTAGGCCTAAGGTTAGCTTTTAAGAATGTTTAGGATACTTTCTGTATTGGTGAAACAATGACCTGCAACCCGCGACCTGCGACCTGCAAATTAGACCCGCCGGTAAGCAAGTGAACGGTGCATAGAAGTGAGTAAGGCGCAAGGTATTTTCCTTGTGGTAGTCAAATTGTGAAATAAAGCTATAAGATTGAATACACTGGAAACGAAGACATTCTTTCCTACGATGTTCGGAAGTTTGATAGATGGAAGTAGAATTGTGAAAATGGGTGTGAGCAAGATGGAAGTTGACTACACTATGCCGGTTTCTGGCCCGGGTTGCTCGAATCATGGTTAGCCCTAACCAGCGTTAAATACCATGGAAACCTATTGGTTTTGATAGCTCTTAACCAACTTTTAGCGCTAACCAGGCTTCGAGCAACCGGCCACAGAACACTGAGACATTTAGTGGCAGAACTTTCAGAGCTCTCAAGTCTCGAGAAGTTTCCAAAGCCGTTGAGATTGGAGATTGGAGATCACGCCAAAGGCGCAAGTGTCCTGTGTTTCTTGAGCCGGAGGCGCCGAAAAATTCTAGGGGGGTCCGGGGCATGCTCCCACGGAAAATTTTTGAAATTTGAACTTCTCAAATTGCTGGAAATGCACCGTAGAGTCCTCCATTTTGGTTTTTTTCATGCTGCTTGCTAAGAGAGCCCATGCTATTATGGTCAGCCTAAGCTAACATACCGGCGTATAAGTCATATATTAACCAGTGAAAGTCCTGAAGGAAGAAGAAGATTTGTCGCACACGAACAGATTGAACATTGGCCGAAGTTCAACGAGGGAACGAGGGAACGAATTCGGAATTCATGAGCACTTCTGAAAGCTTAAAAGAGAGTTACCTACCAGAAGGAGAGTTACCTACCAGAAGAGCGGCCAATGCGTGAGAAATGCTCACGTCGGCGTGAAAGCGTGAGATTGCATAGAAATGCGTGAGACTCACGCTCAATGCGTGAGACTTGAGAGCTCTGAACTTTGCGCAATAAAATTTATATGCGAGGACTTAACTCATGATCTAGAATTGGAATTGTTGTGAGTTTTCAATCTTACAACATGATGTGTTGCGCTCGCTCAGGGGAGGGGGGGGGGGGGGTTACTGCCTTCTTTGGGCTATATATATAGGTATGTGCCGCTGTGAAGGGTATGGTTTTCACGCAGTTTACTCTAGCAAAGGGTATCGGCAAGTTTAAATTTTCACGACTCAGCCTCAACAGCATTGATAGATGACTATCATAAAACGCTACTGGATATTATTAACTGTCAAAAATACGTACGTGCTTCACCACTGCTGGACAAGTATAAATAAATCCTTTTTTAATAAAGAAGTGATTGTGGTATAAGGTTTTGTTTTCGCTTTGTTTTCGGCCCCGTGCACACGTATCCGGAGATTTTTGTATCCGCAAATTTTTTTATGCGGATACACCTAGCGTCCACACGTGTCTGCTGTATACGCTCGGTGTATCCGGAGATTTCTGTATTCGCTCTCCAGAGTGGAACTTTCTGTATACGCTGTGTATCCGGATACGTGTGGACGCTCGTATCCGTATACTTTTGTATGCGCTGACGTCACAGTATCAGAACCAGTCTTTTTCCGCATGCTCTGTTGACTAATCCTTTGAGATGTCCGGATACGCATCGGATACGTGTGGACGGTCTTATACGATTCGTATACGCTACGTGTGGACGCAGATATTTTTGTATCCGCATAAAAAAATTTGCGGATACAAAAATCTCCGGATACGTGTGGACGGGGCATTAGACTGTGCTAGTGACCTCAGTTTCTGGAAACAAATAGTAAGGGCAATTACAAGACGGGTTGTTACTTATAGTTACAAAGTAATTATCCTGGTTTCCTTTCACGTCGCAGTAAATTCCTAAATCATCCTTTCTGTAAGACAACAGTTCAAATTTTTCTCTTAGTGCCTTGCTTAAACTGGACTGGAAGCGCTTACTGCACTTGCTTCTTCGCCGTTTTAGACGTTTCGCAGAGGTGTTGATACAATTTCGTCTTCAGAACTTGATGTATAACGACGAATGTCCTCGGAAAGAGCGCGCACCTCATTTATGCTAACTCGTTTCCGTTTCGCGGGTTTCCATTTGTCTGGCCTATGAGTGCTGTTGGTCTCAACCATAAAAGAGTTTCCAGTTTTTTCTAGGCTTTTAGTTAATGTAGCGATTGTGCTTGCATAATCCTTTGCTCGTTGCTTTTGATCTTCAAAATCTCTTGCCAGCCTAGTGGCCTCATCAGGGCCTCTTAGAGGAGCCATGGTGCCTGCGCCAATTTCGTGAAGTTGGACGTCGGTCAAAATAGCATCCACTATGGTACGCAGCGTCCACTAGGCTCAGGTTGACAGATTCAGAATGTGATCAGGAAGCGTGGAATGCTTCAACCCAATTTGTTTTGGGTGCTCCGTGTACAGATTTGAATGCTTTAAAGATATTTGCACGGCGTTTGTGCCACCACTCTCGCCAATTAGACAATATTTGTTCCCGGTATTTTTTTTCCTAATAAAGCGGGTAAGCTGCTCGAAGATTTCGAAATATTTGGTTTGCGCCGCTGCCTCTTGTAATTCAGTAGTTAATAGCTTGAATTTTTCTTGCTCTTTTGTGGTCGTTAGCTTTACAGAAAAGCGATTTACCGATTGTCTGAAATGAAAAACATAAGAAACAATTCTGTTCCTTACATCTCCAAAAACGCGAAAAAGTCCCTCCCAATTGACCCTGTTTCGTCAGCATACCAGCCAAGAGGATTAAATCGGTATCCATCTTCTCCTTTAATTATAATCGGATAGAACCTTGTTAAATAGAGTCCAAAATTTCTGAACTGACTCAGAATCTTCAGTGTCTACTTCGATGCTTGCAAGTCGGATTATTCTGCGTAACAATGGGTGGTAAACATAGCAGCCCAAAGTAATAAAGCCTCTGCAACGTTTATGATTGCCATCCGAAAGAAGCAGTATTCCTTAGCCATAAAATGCTGTCCATCCTTGTCCATGTTGATTGCTATTTTGGCAGCTATTTTCCTCATTTTGAAAACGTGCGACTTCGAATTCGCGCCTTCGCTTAAAGCGGCGTCCATAACATCAAAAACATAATAACTGTCCATGCCAAATCTTGAAATTTCAATATTCTGCATGTCAAATCTTGAAATTTCAATAGTCTGCATGCCAAATCTTGAAATTTCAATATTCTGCATGCCAAATCTTAAAATTTCAATATTCTGCATGTCGAATCTTGAAATTTCAATAGACTGCATGCCAAATCTTGAAATTTCAATAGTCTGCATGCCAAATCTTGAAATTCAATATTCTGCATGCCAAATCTTGAAATTTCAATAGTCTGCATGCCAAATCTTGAAATTTCAATATTCTGCATGTCGAATCTTGAAATTTCAATATTCTGCATGCCAAATCTTGAAATTTCAATATTCTGCATGTCGAATCTTGAAATTTCAATATTCTGCATGCAAATCTTAAAATTTCAATATTCTGCATGTCGAATCTTGAAATTTCAATATTCTGCATGCCAAATCTTGAAATTTCAATATTTTGAATGCCAAATCTTGAAATAAATATATTCTGCATGTCAAATCTTGAATTTCAATATTCTGCATGTCGAATCTTAAAAGTTTTGCAATATTCTGCATGCCAAATCTTGAAATTTCAATATTCTGTATGCAAAAAATCTTGAAATTCCAATATTCTGCATATCAAATCTTCAATTTCAATGTTCTACATGCCAAATGTTGAAATTCCAATATTCTGCATGTCGAATCTTGAATTTCAATATTCTGCATACAAAATCTTGAAATTTCAATATTCTGCATGTCAGATCTTGAAATTTCAACATTCTGCATGTCAGATCTTGAAATTTCAATATACTGCATGCCAAATCTTGAAATTTCAATATTCTGTATGGCAAACCTTGAAATTTCAATATTCTGCATGTAGAATGTTGAAATTTCAATATTCTGCATGCCAAATCTTAAAATTTCAATATTCTGCATGTCGAATCTTGAAATTTCAATATTCTGCATGCCAAATCTTGAAATTTCAATATTTAGAATGCCAAATCTTGAAATAAAAATATTCTGCATGTCAAATCTTGAATTTCAATATTCTGCATGTCGAATCTTGAAATTTCAATAGACTGCATGCCAAATCTTGAAATTTCAATAGTCTGCATGCCAAATCTTGAAATTCAATATTCTGCATGCCAAATCTTGAAATTTCAATATTCTGCATGCCAAATCTTGAAATTTCAATATTCTGCATGTCGAATCTTGAAATTTCAATATTCTGCATGCCAAATCTTGAAATTTCAATATTCTGCATGTCGAATCTTAAAATTTCAATATTCTGCAGGTAGTAGCCAAAACGCGGGGCCGGGGCCGGGGCCGGGGCCGGGGTCGGGGTCGGGGTCGGGGTCGGAGCAAGCAAGTTTGCATGAGTTGAAAGGTGACTTTTTATTAGAAATTCAGAAATATATAAATCGAAACTGCAAACGCGCAAATTACTTTTTTCACTTTCCTCCGATCAAGAACGTTATAATTAAAGACAATCAATAGAAGAAATCAAACCATAAGATCGTGTAGATTAGAAAACACAAATTGTACTATATTCAAGAAATCAGTTGCACTCTTCTTTTAGCCTATGGCCGGCATTCCAAAACATTAATCTATTTCTGTGATATTTTCCTTTCAGTCGACTAGTTCAACGACATATCGATCGAGCAACTAGTACGAATAAAAATCTGAAAATCTACATGATAATCAGTGGCGTGATCTTGCCTTAAAGTAGTGCCTCGTACGTAGGTGCGAATCACCTAGAGACACCGAAGACTCGCTGAGCTCCACATTTTAAAACCACATTTTAATGTTTACTTCGTAAGAAACTTCTCCGCAATACAATTAAAACGAAACAGAACATAGCCATAATTCCACTATGGTCGTCACGCAAACGTTCTCAGTTGCTTGTTTTCGCAAAATTGTTCTAAGTATGGTTGTGCTTTTTCTCGTAAAATTGGATTCGATCCCTTGAAGTCCGAATAGAATTGGCTAACAAGTTCCTGTGCGACTGACTTTACTACAAACCGTTTGTGGTAAATCAGACAACAACATTGACAACAACACGAACAAACAAGCAAAAAGAACGTTGCATGACTGCGTGACGATCATCGTGGAACTGTGATTCTGTTGTTGTTTTTTTTTTTAACGAAGTGAATATTACGATGGGACTCTGTCTGGCAGTTAGCGTGTATTCCATAAACTCCAATTTTAGCAATTTCAGAAATTCTCTTAATTTCGAACAACAAACTTCGATTTTCGGAAAGACGAAAAAACAAAGTACGATTTTAAGAAAAAATAAAATGCCCCTTAAGAGCTTTCATAGCTTCTGTAGGTTCCTCAGTTGCCACCATAAATGACAGTCATTTGAGAATGACGACAAAATGAAACAAAATTTTGGAAAAAGACACCCCGACCACGACCCCGACCCCGGCCCCGGCCCCGCGTTTTGGCTACTACCTCTTCTGCATTGAAATTTCAATATTCTGCACATTCCAAATCTTCAAATTTCAATATTCTGCATGTCAAATCTTGAATTTCAATCTTCTGCATGCCAAATCTTGAAATTTCAATATTCTGCATGCCAAATCTTGAAATTTCAATATTCTGCATGCAAGATCTTGAAATTTCAATGCTCAGCATGTCAAATCTTGAAATTTCAAGATTTGGTACTCACGGCTGGTAACTCACTTAGGCATAAGTCACTCGCCTTAACTTACACCTTTGGTTAATCCGAGAAAATGAAGCGTTTAACATCCCACAATTCAATTAACAGCGTCCACAAGGGCATATTATAGAATTCCTGGAAATCAGGAGTCTGTTGCCTTTCTTGCGTTTACTTGTTTATGAAAATTACACTTGTTTGAGCAATTAAGGACGTTAAACTTATCCTAAGCTGGCTCGAGCCACTTTCAGGCAGTAATATTACTACCGGTAAGTATGCAACACAACATAACTTTGTCGATTGATCCATCCATTGATCATCCCACCCGTTTCCCTCGTGATTTTTAAAGATATTTTCGAGAACGAAGATATTATCGACTACGGAGAATAGCAACTGCTTTCTCCAACCTTACGCGTTCATAGACAGTGTTTTCGAAGGAGACAGAATCAAACGGATTTAATAATATCACAGAAAAAGCTTTGCTTTCACTAAGTGAGGCGAAAATCTGAAGTGCGCTCACAAATTACATGAAGGACTAAAATTCGTTACTCTCAGTCCTTGAAGTTACTTTATTTTTTCAAATCGATCACATGATTAGGGATGGAATTTTACATTTATCTTCTCTTGCAGTGAGTAATTCTTTTGGACGTCCTTATATCTGTTATATCCTTAGTAGTTTAGGCTATAAGATAATGAGCGGTTTTTGTGAAGACCAAAACCACTTGTAAATTTGAACTGAGACACCTTCTAGTTGCATAAATATTTTTTTTTTATTCCTATGTCCATCTATCCACCATTCATTAGTTCATTGTTCTTGTTCTTGTTTCTTTGGATAGCGCACCAGGGATGACGCTTTCTCATCAGTCGGCTGCGCGCAAGGGTGAACACTGTTCACGGTCAGTTTCAATTGTTATATAGTTGACTTCCCTTTGCGACCACCTCTCGTAAGCGACCACTTTACTAAATCAAGTCAGATTTCTATCGATGGAACCTCTGACTCGGTTTGAAAGTGTCAGTTGTTTTTCACCTTCCCTAGGCGACTACTTGACACATAATCTGCCGGGATTCTCCTTTATCTCTACTGTGCGAAATTTCGGAAATGTGTCGCTGAAACATTTTGCCTACACTATACATAAATAAGACCAATGAACAATACCCAGTGATTAATCGAAGACAAACAAATTTTGTAGAGCATTGGTTATTCACTGATCGATGTCACTGATTAGTCATCGCTTACCTATTGAGCAATACTCGATGATTAATCAACTATAATTACTCACCGGTTAGCCATTAATTTCTCATTGGCTATATCTCAAAGTCTGAGCTATGGGAAGTATTGACTGAAATAGATCTAGACTTACCTCATGAATAAAGCATTGAAACAATGTGCCCTTTTAATAATGGGCAGTTCCAATTAAATTGTGAGTAGATAGAGTCATTTGCGGGGACAAACGGTATTTAATTACGAATTCGAATTAAGTCCTGAAAGGGCCGTGTTCTCCAACAATCCACTTGGAAATTATCATGACCAAAATGGTGTCTTGACGAAATACACAATATCATACACTAGATAAACTGAAGTTAACTTCGAAGTTCAAGTATTGTCATGCTAAGTCAGACTGAATCCCTTTTTGGAAAACTCCCTCTCTTACCTTGTGAATACTATGCACATGCAGATCTGGCTCCTTGAATGCTGTAAACGTGTAGAGCGCCAAGATGAGCGTAGCCAGGATTTTTCAAAGGGGGGGGGGGGGGTGTCATACTGTGTGTGTCAAACAGAGGGTACTCACCAGATTGTCGCCTGAATATTGTAGGTTGTTTGTCTAAAAAAAGGCTTACAAAGGAGGGGGGGAGTTCACGGGCACCCCAGTCCCCCCCCCCCCCCTCCTGGGCTACGCCCTTGAGCGCTTTTAATATAAAAGTTA
>NC_090880.1:28865248-28867748 GCF_036669935.1 Montipora foliosa
GTTTGCTCCAACAGGGCTGGTCCTGTTGGTGAAGACCTCATCCGTACAAGTTCAAGTTCAGGTTCTTTTGCAGAAGCTGCAGCATCTTCTACTGATGGACGAAGACCATCATTGGACAACGAAGAAACTCCGCGCAGAGAGGTTAAAAGGTCCAGGGCCAAAAGGGCTCTTCAGAGTAAGGAGAGTCTCACTGATTTGTTCAAAGAGTACCAGCGGGAACAAAGGGAAAAAGAAGAGGAAAAGGAGAAACATGTCATGGAAATGCACCAGCAAAAGATGCAACGATTTGACAGGTTGCTGGAGCTATTTGAAAAGGACATTTCGAAATAAGGCATGTTAAGTTACTCTGGTTTATTGTCAATTATTTTAAATACATTTACATATTACATATTCTCGAGGACCATTTAATTTTGTCAGAAATTCTTTCTCGAAATATTTCATATTTATTGAGATGTTACAAATGAAATTGACTTGCAGTTCAGACAATTTTGGCATAAATGTATTTATTATTGAGATATTTATTTTCATATATTGAGATATTTTCAACTTGCAAAGGCAAAATAATTTAATTCAATTTTTGTGGAATGTGAAAAGTTTTCTACAGTATTTACAAAATTAAAAGGGCAATTTTTGATTGACAGTTGGCCAGTTTTGTAGCATGATTTGATAACAACCCCTCCATGTGATACCAAGATGTTCTTGGAAGTGTTGGCATGTTCTGTTTCAAAAAATGAACAATTTTCTACAGAACAAAGAGTTACTTTGACAACAAACAATGACCATGGACAAAACTGCAACACCATTTGTAACTAACATTAGTTCCAAATGTTAAGACAATACCCTCCATTCAATGGAGGCTATTGCTTTCATTGTCCTTAAGAACTTGCTTCGGAAGGCCACATTATGATCAGCCAAGCCTCTTAAGAATCTTGCTTGTTTGCCCACATTCATCCTTTTACCCTTCATCAAAGGGTTTATTCAGAACAAAACCAATGTGCAATAACTTACTTGGCAATTAATTTATCCATGAGCACACTCGCAATGTACCAAATCCATTACATAGTTCAAAATCAATTGCTCTGATTTGTCCTGACCTTTTTCATTTTAGAGTAATTATAATAAAGTATGCTGCAGAAAATAATTGGAGGGTTAGAAAACAAAAAAAAAACTGGCTCGACAGTCAAGCTGAGTTTATAACAGCAGACTGGTAAATAATAGCCTTTCCAGGCTGAAAGTGTCTGTGAAAAGGGAGGGAGAAGGGTACTTGAAAGTTGTGCTATGGCAATGCTTTACCGGAGGTTACAACCCTAACCCTTACATATAACTTGTAAAATGGAAGTACAGGAAAAACCCACGTGTAAGAACCTACTTGTTTAGAGTTTGGCAAAACAGGTTCTTATATTTTGGGGTATTAAAGTAGCAAATTTCTGCCAGGAGGTTCTTAATTTTCTAGGTTCTTACATGAGGGTTTTTACTGTATTATGATCAATTATCACATACCTACAGAAGCGGTCACTAGGTCTGCAGTCTGCAGTCTGGGTTTTACACTGACCACAACAGGGATGTTGCATCTCCTTTGTTCATTTTTCACTTAAAACCCTTTTACAAATAAAATAATGAAATGAATTGACCACTTAGTGTGACTGAAAAAGGTACCCCTCTTGTGCAGACTATCCGCCCTCCCAGTGAAGCCTTCCTTTTTGGAACCTGCTTGTATTAGTTATTTGTCTTAAAAATGTATTGTTTTGCACCATACAGACAGAGATGAAGTGCAAAAGTTCAGCAAATCATGTCCATGATTTCAGCTCTCTTTCGAACAGCATTGTTGTCATCAGCAAAAATATTAACAAAGTTATTGGCATCATCATCATTGTCTAGAGGTTGTAGAAAATCATCTATTTCATCATTTGAATAAATGCAGAAATTGTGGAGTGTGCATGCTGCTATAACTAATTTTGGTAAAAACCTGATTCTGTCAATATCCACCATGACTCTCAACTTCCGGAATCTTCCTTTCAAAAGACCAATGCCACGTTCAACGACCATCCGTTTTGAACTTAGACGATTTGTAAAACGCTTTTGCTGTGCAGTAAGATGGCCATTGTCCTTAAATCCTGTCATCAACCAGGTTTTTAAAGGATAGGCTGCATCTCCAATGATGTACGTTTGTCCTGGAAGTATGTCATTTGTTCTGGTCTCTGCATCATGAAATAAAGGGCTGTTTCTCAGAACGCGTGCATCGTGCGCTGCTCCAGGCCAGCCACAGTAAACATCGGTGAATATCATGTCAGCATCACAAACTACCTGAAGCTGCATTGAATGAAACCCTTTTCTGTTTATGTAATGTTCATGATGGTCATGTGGCGCCTTTATAGGGATATGTGTGCCATCAATGGCCCCAATGCATCGAGGTAAACCATTGTTCTCACTGAAACCCTCAATAGTCCGCATTAACCTGTCCCCAGAAGGCCACTGGATAAAATCAGGAGCAACGTTGTTC
>NC_090880.1:28870248-28872748 GCF_036669935.1 Montipora foliosa
ATGGTACACAGTAGTTTAAATTTGTGCAAAGGAAATATCACTTTAAGGAACATGTCTTAGAGGTTTATGACAACTGCAGACCACAGAATGCCTACAAATCGTCCTGAAAAACAGTATTTAAGTCTCAGCACCCATTTCAAAACGGTTAGCTTTCAATAACAGTGACGTTTTATGGTTAGTCTGCAGTCTACAAATGTCACACACCACATATTTTGCTACAGCTGGACACAGTGTGATTATCAAAAATCCTTTACGAGCTCTGTTTTGAAGACTGTCGATCATTGTGTTGGGATTATCAGCCATGCTTGGATAATATTGGGAAAAGGGGGGGGGGGGGGGGGGAAGGGGGAGTGCAGCAACCCCATCAATTCAACATCATCATATTTTAATGTTGAAGCATTGGCTGTTCCTCGGTAAGGGCTGTTATCTTTAAACCATCTTGAGAGTCACAAGTCAGTTGTGAATTTTAACCACTTCCTAGTGTCTAACCTGCAATTGCATGCAGCTGGACACATAACTGAAAACCTAGACTCAAACACCTAGATATAGTTTGTCTGCGCGGCTGACTATACCGGTAGTTTAGTCTGTCTCTGACACAGGCTACATAGTATCACGATGCTACAACACTGAACAAAACCAGAGCATTTAATACTCTAAACCAAAAAAGAAAGCAATTCACAGATATGAGATTTGAAGTTTCTTCTAATTTAATGAATTTAATCTTAATCATACACAATAAGCAAGACTCTGTATAATGCAATGTTTTATGGTACCCTTATTTACCTCTGAACCAGCCCCTAGTGACAAGTAAAATCATCTGGAATTAGACAGAGTAACATCTAAGGAAAAGGAAAGGAACTTTATTTATTTAACAAGTGTCTAGCTCTCACCACTAAGGAGGGAATGAAACTGACAGCTTTCGAGTGTAAGCAATTGTTGTCTCTTGAAAATCCCGAAAGCTTTTCAGGCCCAAAAAACCATTTGTAAAACTGTCAACCATTGTTTTAGAGAGCCGATGTGTTGACCTTTTGGTCCTTAAAGTTGCAGGACCTTTGAGAAATGGGCCCCTGAACTGCCTATTATTGACAAGTATCTGGCATTAGTAAAATCCAACTAGTGGTCTATTATCAATGCTGCGTTCTGATTGGTTGAGCTACTAGTAGGCTATTTGTTATAGCCCACTAGTAGCGAAAAGCACCGGCTTTGAAAACCAAAACAACAATTTAGCTAGCTTGCTTTAACCAGCGAAAGATGTTTTGTCTCGATATTTTTTTGACCAACTAGTTGGATTTTACTAAAACAATTATTCCTCTCGCCCTCATGGCCTCTGAGTCAATAGCCCATTCAGCCTTCGGCCTCGTGGGCTATTGACTCAGAGCCCATTCGGGCTCGAGGAATAATTGTTAATTAGACATAGTAAAATCTATAAGTGTCAATCTTAGGAAGGAATGGGTTGTCATCCTGTGTTTAAAATGGATTTAGCCCTATACTACAAAATATTTCCACACAAGGTCTGTCTAACTCAGAAAACTGTGAACCTGCTATATTTTTGGAATGCTAATTATATACTCATAAGACACAGCACAGCTCAGGACAAGAAAGCAAACAACATGCTACTTATGAAAACGAACAATTATATTGCTTTATTAAAGCTGACACTATTTAACAGCAGTTTATGCTTTAGAGGTTGGCTAGTGTAAAATTATTACCCAAATGTTGAAGGTGTAAGGATCGCGTAGTGGTGAGAGCACTCACCTCACACCATTGTGGCCCGGGTTCAATTCCAGACTCGGCGTAATATGTGGGTTGAGTTTGTTGGTTCTGTGCTCTTCACCAAGAGATTTTTCTCCGAGTACTCTGGTTTTCACCTCTCCTCAAAAGCCAACATTAGACTTAATTAATTTAAGTTGATTGTTAATTTCAGTTTACAGTGTCCCTAATTAGTGCTCCAGCACTAGAATAACTAGACACTTACATAAAGTTCCTTCCTTTATTACAGTTTAAAATACTTAAACATGAACAGTGTTGAAATAAGTATTTTTTTTAGTTTCACAGTAACAACAGATATGGAGCTCATAAAACGTTTTTTGCCTCTTTACACAAGAGTCTTTCCAGTGATGCTAAACACAAAACAGAACATGGATAACTTACTAATGTGTCCCTCCCTTACAACAGTCAGAAAGACAGGAGAGGAGACCTGAACCTATAGCCCAGTCTATGTATGGAACAGTAATCCCAGTTTGAGGGGTCTCCTGTCTTCTCAAGCTTTCCCAGGGTAGTCAACTTTTCATACATTTCCTATGACAAATGCAGCAAAGTTGTCTTCACTACAAAGGTAACCCATCTGGGACAGCAACCATCTTTGGAGCTGCCCAGACACCTTCCAAGCGGAGCCAACTTGTTTTCATACAAAGACTTTGTTGTTTTTTTCAGTCATGGGCCGGCTGTACCAAGCTCTCCCTAAAGTTACACGCCCATCTTGTGACTCTCTTAAATGGGG
>NC_090880.1:28877748-28900248 GCF_036669935.1 Montipora foliosa
ATATTTTTGTGAGCTTTCCAAATGTCCTTTTCATGCCGGGGTACTAGACCAACCTTCTGCCTCTGAAACGAGCCCAGTGATTCTCTTGTAGAGTCTGGTCGCGTTAGTGATTACGTTTATGTACTGATGTTCCACATCCAGGCGGTGTTCCACAAAAAAAGGATCATTCATACACAAGGTCGACAGCAGGAAAATGCCCTCTCGCAATAGCATCATGCCGTGACTGACAAAACAAATGAAGAATCAACTTATCGAAAAGTGCTTATCTACATTCCTGGTCGTTTCGCTAAATTCCAGTTCACTAACGTACTAACACGTTTCGGTGACGTTAGTACACACCATCTGAAATTTAAATTTATTCAAATCGATTGATTTGTCGAAAGCAACAACACTAACCTGTTGACATCCTCCAGTGACAATGAATCTGATTGAAGATGACAGACTGAGTTCATTACTTCATCCAGCATTAATACAAGGCACTTAACAAGCTGTTACAAAGTAATGTTTAAACAGAGTGAGGGACTAAGTCCTGACTAAAGTTTGAATATTAACCATTGCATACCTCACAACAATTGCTTGTAATCTCGCAATATGATTGGCTAATTTGCCGTTGTCGATAAGAGTTTAAACAACGCTGCTCGCGTCACGCTCGCGTCAACGTGTCACGCAATTGTAATAGCCAATCAGAAACGCTCATTTTGGGAAATAAACCAATCAGATTGCAAGAAAATTACAGACATCACTTGCTCTTTCTTTATGTAACGATCCTGGTCACGCTCTGTCTAAAGCCAGACGATTTTACTTGTCAATGGGGAACCCCTGGGAGTCAATGGGTTAATTCTGGGGCGTACACACGCATTGCATTCTTAAACCAGTGAGCCTTTGAGGTCATTTTCTCCTCGATCCAGCTCTCTCAAGAACTTAAAGTTACTAATGGCGGACCATTAAATGGGAAAAATCCCCGTTAAAATAAAAAAAGAGTCTTTTTTAAAATCAAGGCTTCCAACTTTGGTCACTTAGTGTTTAGTTAACCTAGTCTTAAATCCAAAGAAAAATAAGAATTGATTTTTTGGTCACAGTGGCCCTTTACCTTATTGGCTCCTAAACTGTCCTCACTGACGAGTAAAATTGTGTGGCACGAGACAAAGTAAAATCTAAAGTCTCACTCCTTGGAGTGATTGGGTTAAGGGGACATAATTTTTGAGTGGATGTAAGGTTTGTTAAACTAATGAAATTTTGATAATTACTTCGAGACTGCATTGGCATTCACTTTCCAAAGGAAACAGCAATGTGGCAGAGTCGCTGTGAGAAAGGAGGGTATTGACAAAACCAACAATCTAAAGAGAAAACATAGTTAACACAAAGTAAGCCAAACAGTACCTCAAAGAAACCTGATATTGGGACCTACAGCATAGATAACTGTATGTCATGGCTCCAATATCTATGCTGCCTCTCATTCAGGGTTTTCAATAACAGCCAGTGAAATTCGCCAGCTATTGCACGTGAACTCGCCGGCTACCGTAACTTTTACGAATAACATGAGAAACATTCGCACAGAACATGAGCTTTGGGTCGGCAAAGTTTTGTTTATGAAAAACAAAAGAGACGCCCAAATTCTGAGTAATGTCGGCGGCAATTTCTGTTTCCCTGTCCATGTCAAAGGAGGCGATCAAGGATCGAGCACACACTTTTTTGAGGCAGCAGTTCAGCAATCCAGCAGGTGATGTACGTTGCCTGATTTGCTAACTACAATTGAAGCATTACAAGGCGCCATTTTCGGTCATGACAGATGAAATATATTTCACACAGCTCTGTAGAATGCAACACAGCCTTAAAGGGGCTATGTCACGCTATTTTAGCAGCTGTTCAGAACTCAAAATATGTCTTGCCGTCAACTGAATTTCCACAAGAACTTACAGTATTTTAGAGTACTCTCTCTGAATTAAAAAAGCCAAAAATTTAATGATAGTAGTGCGCTGTTCAAATACCCTAATTCGTGCTCCAGAACGCAGGACATGCATTCTAAGAGGCCCAAATTTCAAAAATTTTCCAGGAAAGGATGCCCCAAGACCCCCCTAAAGGCTTGTGCCTTCAGCCCTTGAAAGGAACTTTTCAGGGAGCGTTGTCCATTCTCCACCTCCACCTTAGTGAAAACCCTTTCACTTTTACCAGAAAGAATCTGGGCAGGCCCAGAAATAAAACATTCAAAGAGGTTAGGCCCTCATAGTTAGGCTATCACTATCAAATGTGAATTCTCACTACCATTACCCTGAGGAAATCCTACTATAACAATAAGATATTTCAGTGAAAAAGAAGTTTAAATTATTTTCTCTCTGCATGTTCCATTTCTTAAATTCTCCAGACTTGCAAGCTCAGTGAAGTCACTAAAAGATCAAAGAGAAATTACATGTTGATTACCATGAGTACCTGTAAATGTACATCTTGGTAATGAATAACAGGAACATCAGGTCTGAAAAGCCATCCCTGGTAAATCTTTAGTAAGATGCAATCATCTGTTACAGAGCAAGAAAAATTAATGTTTCAATAGTCCATTTTACAGTTTTGTGCTTAGTTAGCTGGCCTATGAATGAAAGTGAGGCTGCAGTTAACTATGTTTTGATAGAAACCTCACTGATTTTCATATGTAAATTCTTGCTAATTACCATGACAACAACATCATTAAAAGGAGGGAGGTAAACACCAGCCTCACTTTCATTTAAAGACCAGGTAACTAAGCACACAACTGTAAAGAGGTATATTCAGTTTACAATAAAATGAACTCTTTTCTCCCAATAAATACACGTATTTGTGAACATATACTGTACACGACATTAAAGTGAAACAAAATTAAAAAATATGAAATTTTATATTAGTACTTACCTCCCTTCTGCTTAGTGAATGACTGGAAGATAAAATTGCAGCTAATTTGTGACTGAGTTTGGGAACAAAGAATAATAACTTTTATGCCAGAAGTTACAATTTCCCGAATCCTTGTCACGCTACCTTTGTTCACCAGTAATAAAGCACAACAGATGCTTTTTTTTTTAATACAAAAGTATTAGCTTTTCCACTAAGTATTAGCTAGAATAGTTATAATACATGTACATGTAGCATAGACCGAATGCATAAATGGCGGCCAATAAATTATTCTTCTTTTGTTTATGTGCTAATCAGATCAACTAGTCTCGTTCTAAAGTAACATTTCGGTTGTATTTTGTCTGTGCTAACAAGGCTAGTGGGTCTAATTAGCACAAAGACAAAAGACTATTTTTTTGACTGCCATCTATTAATTCTGGAAGTGACTGCAGGGGCCCATTTCTCGAAAAGTCCCGAAAAGCCATTTGTGAAACTGCTAAAGGCTTGTTTTGGAAAGCTGATCTTTTAACATGTTCTCAACGTAACAAAAAGAAAAATGACTGTGAAGTTTGACGACTCAAATCATCTCTGTTCTTGAGATCCAAAGGGAACTGTGACACTCAAAAATGACCTGTAAAGTGCTGGGACTTTTCAAGAAACGGGCCTGAGGACACCAAACCACTTACAACCAGGATTGTTAACGTTATGCAAATACATGTGGCAGGGTAATTATGATTTCTGCATTAAACTGCAGGTTAAGCTGGCATTTGGAAATTAACATACTAATTAGACCGGTGAATTGTGGGCTATTATGATAATATTAACTTAACCAATTGACCAATGAGAGTGAGTCTTAATAGATTTTACTCTGTGTAACGCCAGATGATTTTACTCGTCAATGGAGGAAATGAGTTACATGTAAACAAGAGAGGATACCATCAAATGGAGACACAGCTTTCCCTTCCAACACACAAAATCTCTTGTACAGTGCTGTAAGTGTATTAAGCAATCATGAACACTCCTTATACGATGACGATGATAATTATGATGATGATGATGATGATGATGATGATAATGATAATAATACCTGGTAATAAAATATGATAACAGTAAATAGATAAGATATTAAGATAACTCTATGACTCTTGCAAATTACCTGATTGAGAGCAGAGTCTTTCCACGAATTCGCGGTGTCTTATCAGACACGTAAGCAGTGCTGTGGCCAAAGACAATGAAGTTAAACACCAGTCTCTTGACAGAAAATCAGATAACACGTTGTCCGACAAAAGTGGCAGCAATCTGTTGTAAAATTCAAAGATAATAGTTTGGTTTCAACTGCACTTAATATTCTAATTGTCAGTTTTGTCCTTTTTCATAATATTGGCTTTATTCATTCCATTTGACTTGCAACAGTGTTTTGTTGATATACCATTTACTAGTCAAATTATTTTTATATTTGACAAAGAAAAGCTCATGCCGTCACTTGATGGTCACACAAAGAACCCTCCGGTATTCAAAGTAAATTACTGTATTGCAGTTAAACAGAATGATACTACAGCTGTAGTCTAGGTAATCCACAAAATTCCACAGAAACATCTATCAGTTTTCATCGTACCAAAAAATGCAACAAGTTGATGCAACAATGGTGTGCCAAAAAACAAACCTTGTGCAGTACTTCATCTCACAATTTCTTGCCAAGGATGTCAATACTTGAAGAGTTGTATACCCAACAGCCATAGACTCTTTCTGGGAAAAATAGAGAGTAAGAAAGATTTTGAATCCAGGAACAAGGAAAAACCCTTAACCTGTCCTGTAAACGTAAGTTCTTCATTTAATTAAACTTCTTTGTTTTGACAAAGTTATTGAACAACTTACTTGTTGAGGCACCAAAAGTTTGATCATGTAGCCCAGTAATTCTGAATGCTGAACATCATAAATTATTTCCCTTCTGCTTTTTTCATCTCTCTCTAAACAAATAGTATGTCATCATTGAACACAAACGTCAGTATTCAGTATTCAGAGTGTCAAAAAGTTATCAGAAAGACTCTGTATCAATATTTGACAAGATCAATCACCAAAGTGGAGGTAGATGGATAAAATGCAGGAAGCAATTTTGTTTCTCTTTGGCTGCATGGAGGTTCAAATAATAGTACGTCTGGCTAATCGCCTCCAAATTAACCAATCAGAAAGTAGGAAAAGCATGATTCACTTGAGTGATGCATTTCCAATCTTGGTTTTATATTGATTTTAAAGTCTTGCACTGATTATTTTTAAGCCAATAAAGGTTCAAAAAAGAAACCAATAATAACAGACATAATCACTACACAAATTTGCTTATGTCTCTTAACAAAGTCTCATTTGGCCCAAAAATTACAGATACATACATCCCTTTTAAAGCACTCAATATAATCCTCAGAGAAGTGACAGCTACCACTATTTCTTTTCTCAATTCTATCCACTTTACCTGTCTTGGTTTTTGTCCTCTTCAATGGCTCTTTAGAGTCCTTGTAAACAACCACAACAAGAAATAAAATTATTACAGGAAATTCGAAAATGTGCTAAGTAGTTCAATTTGTTAAACCGATAAGTATCATTTAATTTAAAATTTGTGGGGCTATTTTCTATTGTTTTGTCCACTAACGTGGCCATCTCATCACATGGATGCAAACCAAGACTTGTATCCACTGAGTGAAGTTTTATTTTATTTATATTAAAGGTCAATTTTAGTGACTTACCAATGGCACTTAAGGAATTGAGAACAGACTTTTTGATAAAATACATTAGCACTACTCCCTGAGATTATTTTAAATATTTCGGTCAAAGGAGGGCGATTATTTGAGGGAGGCGATTAATCGAGGGACGGCTATTATTCAAGGAAATACGGTACTGTAAGCTGTCAAGTCCGCAAGAATACAAAACAAACAACTAAAATAATATATTACTTTTGTTGTCAGGTTGGTGGGCATGTTGCCATGAAATGTACACGTACAGCTGTACATGTATTGAAAAGATCAACATCCTAAATTTCATAATCCATACATACCTTTTTTATGGCAACTTTTAGGCCATGAAATAATGGGTGGTCACAAAAGCTATCCTTGTCTTCCCTACTGATGAATACATGCTTTACAAAAGTAAAGAAAACAAAAACATAGGACATTACTAAACAACAAAATACCAATACAGTGAAACACCAAAACAAAGAACCAAAACACCATAAATAACCCCACCATACATTGAATACTAAACCAGCAAAGGTTGGATGTGAGATTAAATATCATTTTAGGCCTAATTAGGACTAAAACGTTGTTGCTCCTAATCTCAGTCTTAATCTGAATCCTAATCTTAATCTCAATGAATTAGGAGCAATAACGTTTTGGGCCTAATTAGGTCTAAAACGATATTTAATCTCAAATCCAACCTTTTTCGGTTAGTATTCAATGATGGTGGGGTCATAAATAGTGTTTTCAAGCATTGTTTCTCTGTTTCAGTGTTTCATGGTTTAGTGATGCCCAAAAACATAGTTCTTTTCTAAACAAACACATCATTAACAAAAAAGTAGCAGTAAAATTATTGTGATCCATTTGATAGTTTCTGGTCTAAAATCTGAAACAGGACAGTCAGATTACTGACAGCGTTCCATTAAAAAAATTATTGTGAATGTCTTTCGTTGTCTTTTTTCCTTAATTTTTCCATGAAATATTAGTCTGAATATCAGAAATTTTATTCTGACTTCTGAGGGTGCCAGACAATTTCACAAAAATTCTGGGAATCGTTTTAAGGGAGAGAATGGGCTGCATAATTTTTTCCCAAATGGATCATGCACACTACCAGCAAAACATACATTGTATTTGCTACACATCAAACTAAGTATAGTAGTGATGTTACCATTTGCTTCTTCTGCTCCCTGTCCTTTTCTTCAATGTTGCATTCTGTCTCACAAAACAATCTTGCCGATTTTAAAATACAGGAACAAACATCTGGACTGTAGAGCACAAGAATGTTGAGAAGCCGTAGTGATATGAGAGTAGTGTCTTGCAATGCCGCAAGGTTCTTAACAACGTCACTTTCAGACCCCGTGCTGTCGCTTAAGGTTGGAGAATCTGGTGTTGGAGAATTTCTTGTCAAACAGCTTGCTGTGGTATTTTCCTCATTATAACCAGTTCTAAAATCCACATAATTGGCAATGTGACTTTCAAGCAATGGAAGAAAATTAGTGGCAGCTGCTAAGTTGTGATGCTGTTTGAATTTTGATTGAAGAGTTTCCTCCTTGTTCTTTAAAAAAACATTGTCAGAATGTCCGCACTCTAATAGATCATTCAAGGTCTGTAGCATCACAGTGTTGCTAACAAAACTTCTGGAACTATCCTTTTGAATAACATCATCAATAGACTTTTTCAGCTTTGAATTGGTTTGAGTATCAAACAAACACATAGTGTGTGCAGGTTCAGTTTCATCAATAGTGCTTGTTTGGGTGCTGTTATGAGGAGAAAGGCTAGGTGTGTCAAGAGTTAGAAGTGAAATTAAACTACTATCTGCTAATCCCCTGTCTTCAAAGTCCTCAAAAAGAAGATTTTGCTGTTTGTCATTCGGTGATAGAAGGCTTTGAACAAGTTCAATTTCTGGAAAACTTTGTGGGTGATGCTTTGCAATCTCTCTTTCCCTAGCAAAAGCTTCTCTTTGCTGAAATCTCGACAACCCAAGAACAGATGCTCCACTGAGTGAACCACTCAACGCAGATTTCTCAGAATTCTCTTTGTCTGAAACTTTCTGCAAGTTCTCTTTTGCAAGAATTCTTGCATCCTTGTCAAAGACTTTTAGCCCCCTCGGTGACTTGACTTTAGAATCGGGAGAAGTTTTCTGGAAAAATGAGTTACCAGTTGGGAAAACTTCACTTTGATTAACAAATCTCTTTTGCACAGGACTGCAAGATTCTGTTGAACAGCTAGCTCTTTTCCTGTTTTTCTCTATCATTTGGGAAATTTCCCGATCTTTAAATTGCATTTGCGTGGTCAACTTTTCAACTTGCTTTTCTAAATCTTTCTCCCGCTGACTTTGTTCTCGAACTCGCTGAATCTCCTGGGCTCTTGCCTCTTTATGCCGATTCTTCTCCTCAGTTTCATAGTGATGCAACGAATCTCGCAAAATCCTAATTTCTCCATCTCTACAGAACTTCTCCTCCTCAAGAGTTCTTACTTTGGCATTTGCAGTCGAATAGTCAGATTTCAGTTTTTCAATTTCCTTTCTTAAAGACTGCATCTGTCTATCATCTCCCACTACAAGGCATTTACTTTCACTGGTAAAACTAGCAGTTCTGTTCGTTCTCTCTGAATCCAAGTTTGTTTCAGGGACAAAAGAGGTTGACCCATTGTATTGATCCAACAAAGATTCCCCAGATAGGTCAACTTGTCTGTTTGGTTGGATAACACCTCTGTTGCCCTGGGGATGTGCTACAAATGGTGGTTGCAAGACACTCGAACCAATGAATGGAGCTTCTACTATGCCGTTAAAATAAGTGGAGGCTTTTGAAGGTGTAGCATTCGTTGAATTACAAGAAACTGCATAATCTTGAGTGCAGTGAGTCGCCAGAGAATCATCATAATCGTCGTCGTCAACATTATCATCCTCGGATCTCTGTTTATCCAACTCTGCAACAAAAGTCGATGAGACAACGTTTTCAAAAACATCAACATGCTCGACTTCCTTTTTTAAACTAGAGGCAAGTTTATTGGTTCCTCTTTCGTGAGACTGCAGCTCTATTGAAGCGATCCGATCGCACTCGTCAAGCTGTTCGGCTGTCAACAGATCATCGTCAAACTCGTCGTCGTCAAGAGCGCACAGCTCTTCATCAAAGGCATCCACAGGCAGATCACGACATTCGTCCGCAGCAGCGAACTCCTCTGGCTTTTGATTATGTGAAGACTTGAACCTCTTGTGCGGCGATCCGTGTTCTAAGTTCACGTTTGCAGCGCTTGGCACTGATGTTTTGAGAAGCACATCTCTTCTCGAGGTCACATGCTGTGCAGATGTATAGTTCCTGTCTTTCGATACAGTGACAGCTGGATTGTAGATAAAATTACGCCGCTTTTGATTACCCAAAAAGTTATTGTTGCTGAAATTTGCCATCGTGTTCAAATGATACAAAAATGATTGATGGTTACAATCCATCAACAATCGAGTGTTTACCGCGCGGCGCAGAATTTTATCCCGTAGGGACTTCTGGGTATAAAATAACTAGGTGACTGCTGAATGTCGAGTGTGCGGGCGCGGGCTTTAAAAAGTCCCACTTCTTCAGTCAGTTTTTCTAAATTTTCATTTCAGTAACATTAAGAACGAAGGTATACAAGAACAAATACAGGGAAAAAACTTAATACAAACGTCGTTGCGAGAATAGTAACCTATCGAACGGTATATAAACAACAAGAATACTTGCACTGCACTTACATTTTACGACCTACTACATCATCATAATAAAAATAATAACAACAATAATAATAATGATAATGATACTACTACTACTACTACTACTACTACTAATAATAATAATCATCATCATCATCATCATCATCATCATCATCAATCAATCAATCAATCAGTTACAATCGTGACCGAAGATATGCGGATGGAGTTCGGAATATCAATGCGTGCAATCCTATTGATGAAACGAGGAAAAGTGTTCCAAAGTGTAAGAATCATGCTACCTGGAGATAACTGAAGATCACTGAATATTGACGAGAATGAAAACTACAACTATCTTGGGGTGCTGGAAGAGGATGATATTAAACATAGTGATCTGAAGGACAGGATCCAGAAGGAATATTTTCGTAGAGATTAACGCAATACTTAAGTCCAAGCTTAATGGGGGAAATACGATCAAAGTCGCAATAAACTCTAGTGCAGTGTTTCCATTGTAAGGCACGGCCTGACTTCTTCAGGGAGTCAAATGATTTGGCAAATCATTTAACTCCCTATAGAAGTCAGGCCGTGCCTGACGAAACATTGGTTAAACAAAACATATATACCGGTATATCCTAACAGCCGAACAGCGAGCCTTGAATTATCGGTCAGTATAAAATGCAGACTGCAGACTGGGTCTAAAATGCAGACCACGGTACAAAAAAGGCCTCAGTCTGCATTTTAGACCCAGTCTGCATTTTCAGACGCCAGGAAGGGGGGGGGGGGGGGGGGTAATGGGATGCCCTTGACTTCCCTTTGTCGCAGTCAACGACATACTACAAACCATATCTGTGAGACTGGAACGCAGTAATTTATGTCACCTGCAACTTGCTTTTTGTACTATCGATCTCAGACGCCCGCAGACAAGGGCTTTTTTTCAGCCCACTTCACGGACCGTTGATTTCAGGCAGGATTTACACGGAAGCGGTTTCACATCGACACGGTTCCATGACTTCGAAACCGCGTCAAAATCGGTGCAGTTTGGAAGTGTTTCCACGAAACCGTTTTCGCCAGAAAATCAAAGTCGTGATGTTATAAGTCGGAGTGCTGCACAATGTTGCTAAATTCACTATTTTGAATCAAACAATGCAAATTTCGCACCAAAATAGTAACCGTATTCAAATCGATGCAGTTTCACTGTTAACACGACAGATAAAACCGCATCGTTTTGAAAACGCTCCACTTCTGGCAGCGGTTTCAAATCAACACTGTTTCGGCAATAGTTTCGCTCGGTGTCGTTTAAACCGAACGTGTAACCGCATCGAAAACGATCCGGTTTCAAATGAAACGCTGGCTCAGTCTGCGGTTAAAAAAATCTGATCACGTGATAACATTTTTTTTGTGACTCTGCGGTTTCGAAAATACCGATCTCGTGTCGTTATTTTCTGTTGCTCTCCCCAAAGAGAAAAGCGCGAAACGGTGTTGACGGCGAGTAAAACCGCGACCGAAGCTATAACGGGTAACCCAAGAAAAGCCGGTCCGAGGAGGAAATAAGAGGTGAAAACTTTTCTTCAGGTTGTTTTCTTTCGAAACCGCAGAGCCACAAAAGTGTTATCACGTGATCAGATTTTTTAAGCGCAGACTGAAATAAACGCCTTTGTCCACGGACGTCTGAGATCGATAGTATGCAGCTATTTGATAGGCTTTCCCCCCCCCCCCCCCTTCCCCCGTGCTTATTGCTTACGTGCTTAGTTACCTGGCCTTTAAATGAAAGTGATGCTGGAGTCTTAATATGTTGATTATATGTTGAATATGTTGATTATGCTGTTTCCATCAAAACAAGTCAACTCTAGTCTCACTTTCATTCATAGACAAGTTAACCAAGCACACAACCGGTACAATGGTCTATTGTCGGCTAGTCTCTGTCTTTGACACGTATTAGGCTCCTGGTGACTCAGGACATCCCGACAAGTAGGTATAACGATTGTACTCTAACTGGACCAAACTGCCGTAGTCCGTATGGGGTTGCAGTGCATGGTAAGGTTCCAATATGCAAGACTACAAAAGTTACAAAACAGGGCGGCTGCATAATTAGCAACTCGAGCTCGAAGCCCGTCTGTACCTCCTGACTCACCACGATGTGGCCAACCCTTGACCAATTACTGATAATGGCAAGAAGTTGACCTGGGTAAAAGCCGACCTTTCAGTAACCGAGGTTACTGAGGATAAATATTTTAATCAGATTCCCTTCTTTAGATAATTATCATCTTCAGATTTTCCGACTACTTGAAGACGGTAATGTTCAATGATCCGGAGATACAAAATGGTCAAAACAACAAAATCACTTCCGAAGCCGACAAGGTTCCTTCAATGTTCTACTCACGTGCATCCTTTTCCTTCACACTTAATTATTTCCCAGCATCACCCTTCTATCCCGGGAACGGCTTTTTTTCGCACCATCGGGTAAAATAGGGGGTTCGTACTTGCTATCACTTTTCTTCGCTTTGTTAGATTCGAAATTTCAAGCTTTAACTGCCGTTGTATTATCGTGCTTATCTGTGAAGGTCAGTCGGAGTACAATCTAGAAGTTCACTGCATTTCTCAATTAGAAGAAAGTATTGATAAAGTTCTCAAGCGTATATGTCGCCCCATGTAAAGGAATCCAAGGTGGCCCTCAGATTCCAGATTCCAGCCCCATAGATTAATTGTGGATCCCGAAATGAAACCTGGATCGGATTCCATAGAAATCTATGGATTCCGGATTCCTTCACATCGGGTGATATATGGCCAGGAACTATATTAACACAGCAATATTTTGAATACTGGGTTTCAGTGAGAGGGGAAAAACGGAGAAAAAAACCAGAGAAGCAATAAAATGACATCGGTCCTGGAATCGAATCTGCGACACATTCAGTGGTAAATGAAAGTAGGCTTTTAATGTGAGCGCACACTCAACTGCGATACTAATTATAAAGCCTACTACTCCCCGTAATTACGGGTGGAAGATTCTCCATAGCCATTACCCCAGAAGAAAACTAATCCAGAAACGTGATTTTTCAGTTGGATTTATTGGACCGAGGAGGAAGACACTTTTTTCGAATGAATCCTTTACAGCGAATGTCTTAAGCTGATATATTTTTGAAGACTAAGATGGTAAACGTTTAGCTGTTCAGTCGCCAATTTATTACTCTTCCTTTTTACTAGTATCATCTTCTTCACCTGTAGATTCGTCCGCCTCGTGGCTTACCAGAGAAGCACCTCCGATATTGGCGATGTCGTTGAATAGATCCACGCTCGCTATGGGCTCGTAATCTTCCGCCGCTTTTTCAGCGGCCTTTCGAACGTGTTTCGCGACTTCAGAGATGGCTGTATCAACTTTGTCCCTGTGTCTCATCACGAATGGACGAATGAGCAAGTTGTAAACCACGATGGTGCCACTCCAAGGCCCTGGAAACATGCACCACACCAGCAAAATAAACTTCAGTAGGTAATACAACGGAATCCACTCCACGAAAATCTCGAGGAAATTTACCGTGCTGAAAACAACCCAGTAAGTCAACCACTTCGTATCGTCGGAGACATCCCCGGATTCGATGGCTCTTACCGAAGCATACGTTGGAAAAACGAAGCCGAGAAAGTAACAAAGCAAATTTGCAGCGTAACCAACTGACAGGTAGAATAGAATGAAACAGAGTCCGCCCAGAAAAATTGTTTGTCTCTTGACATTCGTTGCGACCTCTAGCTTGTACAGCAAAGCCGTGAATATGTTGTTCTGATCTAGGATTTCATTGACAGGTTGAAATGAGACACTACTTCGTAGTTTTGCGACTACTGCGGCGCATAAGGACAGTGATTTAATTCTGTCCATGATCCATGAGGAAGATCTTCAGCCTCTAATTAATGAGCGATCAAAGTCACCTTTGTGACGCAATGACTGTTTCAATAATCCAGGCCAAATTAATCGTATTGTGCATAATTGATTTGATAATTGCTCGATTCTGAGCGATTGTCGCAGCTGTTTTCGTTTCGCACCAGCACGCTTGGTGAGAATCTCGCCCCACTTTTTCAACCAATCAAATTCAATTATTGTAACTTGTTTGCAATTTTTTTCCCGCGCTTGGCCTTTTAGTTATGATTGGCTCATTTGATCATTCTACGATGCTGTGATTGGCCGCCGTAATTACAAAGAGGACACGTCTGGAAGCGAGATTACCAAGCAGCGCACAGAAACCCATGAGAATAGCTTAGCATGAAAAGTTTAGAGCCATTATACAGCAACAAAAATTATTACTGATTTGAGTGAGGAAAGAAAACAAAAATATCATGTTATGTTTCAAGCCAGGATTCTTCCTTTTTTTTTACATAAGTTGCTCGGCCTTTATTTTGAATTATCATTGTTTTATTCCTGCTGTTACAATACATGAATTTCATAAATGGATGTACTGAGGGCGTAAAAAATGTTATCTTTTTTCGACATTTGTAAAAAATGCTAATGTTTTGTAAAGGGCAATGCAAGTAAGGAAAAAGAAATTGTTGTTACTACACGTATAACTGCAAGGCTCGTATGCTATTGAAAATTTGGAAATTAAATTTAGAGGGAAATTAAGATACTGCACTAAGATACTGCATCGGCAACGAGAGTAAAACATCCGATCAATTATGCAAATCAAGTCACAGATCAATACAAAAGTAGTGTTTGTTTGATAGACAAACGTTTGTTGAAAAACGAAAATAATTAATGTTCTTTCAGATTAAAACAGTAACCCGTTTATATTACTTTTATTTAACTTGACGCTGTAGTGCTTCATATGTTATTTTGAATTTGAGACAAGTAGTACAGACCGAAAGGATAAGTTGAGAAACTTTGTTCTTGCTGCCAGGGGAAACCTTTTTCATTCTTGGACCAAATATAATTACTGGTTTAAGATAAAAATTTCAAGTCATTTTGAATATTTACTGCACCAATTAATTAAGGATACCGTGAATTTAACCACTGAGGAAAGAAACGCATTTTCTAGTCGTTAGAAACTTTGGTAGTGCGGAACTGTTCTTTCTTGTTAACCGCAAACAAAACAATTTACAAGGATCGAGATTGTCATGCCTTCATCACAGTGACTGCTAAAATGTAGCTAGATATCTTTTTTTAAAAACAGTACAAATGTTCCATTTACGTTACGTACATTCATTAATTTGAAAATCTATCAAGCGAGAAAATTTTATTTCATCTTGCACTTGTCAATATACTCATTACATAAAACTTAAAACTAAGAACAAAAGAATCATTGTTTATAACTTTGTTTTTGCAAAAATTGTTTGAATTTTGTGCGAATATTATAGTTTGTATAGGACCCCGATTTTTTCCTCAATGATAAAAAAAATCTCGTCAGAGAATGATCGCAGACAAGTTTCACCAAAACAAAGAGTTCAACAGGTGGAGAAAATAAACTTCTTTCTATGGATGTCATTTCAGTTTCGTATTGTCAAAAATAAGCGTGGCAATCTTTTGTGTCCGTTCTCCGCTTTCAGTATCCTTGAAAACAGACACCACGTTTACAATATCCTTTCCAACGAACAACCGGGATTCTTCATCCTGTAGAAAGGCTTATGGTAACAATATCACAATTAGGCTTCTTCGGGGGGTTTAAAAATACAAAACGACAGGTTTTATAATGGCCAGGAGACCGAAACTTAGAAGATGCAAATTACCTGTTGAATAAAGACAATTTTTAAATTCGTTATGCATGATCCTGAACAGTTAAACTGTACAGTTACATAACTGTTGGATCCTTGTATTTTAAAGGCATACCACATTTTAAGGTTTTACACCTTTTGAGGTTTTTCTTTCGGCGGGAGATTTGAAGAAACACGCGCGAGCGTGTCACGTTATGCAAATCACGCGCGTTCTTTTGTTCGTTGATCAAAAGTGACGTGTTCAGTACTTTAAAAACATAATTTTGCAGCTGATGAACACGCAATAAAGTAACCGTCGCGTTGGTCTAAGTCAGCAGAATTTACTGAAAAAATCAGGCGATTTTGTCGCTTTTCGCTGTTGGAAGTAAACCAGTGTTGAGTAAGTCGACAGGATCAAGGATGGGCTATGGACTGAATCGCTTTGTAACACACGTGGACCCAAATTTATTGTGCAGTATTTGTGCAGGGGTCCTAGAAGAAGCTGTTATTACACCTTGCGGCCATTCGTTTTGCAATGAATGCTTACACACTTGGCTCGATCGCCCTAACACAAATTCTTGCCCGTCTTGTAGATCGGGAGTCTCAGAGAGGGATGTAATTCCAGTATTGGCTCTCAGGGGAATGATAGATGGTTTAGCGGTGTACTGCGATAATAATGAGAACGGTTGTAAAATGGTTTTGAAGCTCGACAAACTTACGACTCATTTACAAGTGTGCGAATTCGCCTTGATTCAATGCGGCGCTTGTGGAAGAAGTGTCAGACGTTGTGAACTTCCAGATCACCACGAAAACTGTGAAGTGATAAAGGACTTGGTTGCGAAGCACAAACGAAGAGAGGAACCGACTATTGACGGTCTTACTAAACAGATCGCAGTACTTGAAGTGGACTTGAATAAAACCAAAAAGGCTTTGATGGATTCCGAGGGTGATGTCAGACGGGTCAAGTCGGAACTACGAGAACTCCAATTTCAGCTGGAAATGCGACTGTACGAGGAAAGCGACTTTGACGCCGATTGGGATCCAGATTACAGCTACGGATACTCCCCAGCAAGCATCGCCCAACTTGCGAGTCTGGTCACTCGGAATCTGTTGACCAAACCTTACTACATCGATCGAAACCGCATTTTTAATGCCATAAAACGCTGTTATGATTATTATCACAGTTACGCGGGTTATTCGCAAGATGTCCATATGCTTCTGGCCACAAGTTACGCCAGCAACTGGTTCACGGAGAATCAAAGATCAAATTTTGATTTATGGTTGCGGAACCTGGCGCGCGACAGGTTTTTGACCCATACTTAAAAGCGATGCGAAAGTTTCGAAATTCCGTGCTTTCGGTCAGTTTTTGGGCAAGAATTTGCATTCTTTGAGACTAGCACAAAAGCGAAGTTTAAAAGAAAGATTATTTAGAACAAAGCGTCCCTGTAATTACGGAAAATTTGAAGATTAATATTTAGTTGTAAATCATATTAAATCCTTGTTTGAAGCGATTAATTGGTCGCTGTCAAGGCCTGTGTATTAAAGGTTATTTAGCGGCGAAAGTTATTGAAGCGAGTTAAAAATCTCTGAGAAAGGTAGGTTTTTATCTATTTGAAAAGAATATTAAGTGAAATATAAAGAGGGAAAACAAAGAAATGCTATGAGTGAAGAATTTTTAACTGTAGCTGAGCCTTTAATGAACAAATTAGTGTCGGCACCATATAAATGTCGAATGTATGAAGTGGTAAAGAACTTAAATTAAGACTGGTGGAAGAGGAACAATTTTGATGTAAAAGCTTGCAAATAAGAAAACGTATATGGAAAGAAATTGAACGCTCTTCACCTGTCAATCCACAGCGATCATTTGCATATAACCACAGCGAGTGAGAAAGTTCACAAATTATTTGTCTCTCAAATTAAGAGATATGTCTAAGATAAAATACTCATTTTCATATTCGAAGATCGCAAGTTATCTCCGCCAAGTTAATCTGTAAAGTAAAAGCCTCTTAAACAAAATACTTCTGTTGTAAATTGGGATTAATTGATGTGTTCTCAGCCAATCAACGCGCTGAAATTCTCTCGTCTATATTTTATGACCGTGGAGATGACATGAAAAGCACGGAAGAGCTTTGAAATTAGTCATCGTTTTTTCTGTTCGCAAGCACGATAAATAAACGCTAACAGGTTGAAAGTAATTTGTTTCTGATGATAAAACGGATAACATTGATTCTCGCCCAATATCTGTCATTTCTCGCCTCATTTCCGTCCGCCCCTTTTAAAGCTAGACTTTGCGACTACCTGGATTTTAACTGTCGGTAAAACTAAAATTTCGATGTAAGATTCATTTCCGATATTGCTTATTTTACAAACAAACCGACGTATGATCTACCCGTATCCTTTTTGAAGCCGACAAGAAGGACTCGCAAATAATAAGAATTAATTCGCGACAATTTTATTTTCCTAGGGTTGCAATATTAGCACAAAACATTAAAAGAGTGCACTCTCATTGTCGATTTTTCAGAGCAAGTGTCCCGGCGTAATCGTTGTACTAAAAAAACACCTGGCTATCTTTCTTTACTAAAGTGATGTGCACCCTTACAACAGCGCTGTTTACGGAAATCTTTTTGCTGGCCTGCTTCAGTTCGGACTTGTCAATCACAGACGAAAGAAGCGTGCGTTAGCAGAAAAGCGTGCGGATGTGATGGTCTGCACGTGGATGCAACACTCACGAAGTGGCTGCAAATCAAAGATTTCTGTTTTGATTCTTGTTGCGTTTAAAAAGAGCTGAAGTTTTCGCTTTTCAAATTACCTTCGTGAATAAAATGTACAGAAACCATTTTCATGATAATGAAGACAGATAAAACAAGGTTGTTTGCAACATCTGTAATTGGTTAATCTCTTCTTTCAACTGATCGAACTTGTCTCCACTACTTAAGCCCAAAAAGAGTGCAGAAAATTGAAATATAGCCTCTTCCAGGCGTTCAGTTAGTTGGGGCGCAGCGCGAAAATCGGTGCGCGAAAAAATGAAGAAAAAGCGCGCGACTTCATTTTTTTGCGCGCCGATTTTCGCGCTGCGCCCCAAATAACTGAACGCCTGGAAGAGGTTAGTTGAAATAGTAAAATAAAGGTGAAATTGCTTCATTGATAGCCAATCAAATGCGAGCCCTGGAAGGCGCAATTCTTGGCGCAATTTTCCCGTGATTGCCTGATACGCGTGCGTTGCTTCTGCTTAACCATCTCAAATGTATATTATTAATATTATAAAAGTAATCACTTGATTTTTCTCGTGAAATTTGGAATAAGTACAAGTAAAATTTTTCAAAGGCCACAAACAGGCCCAACCTCGTTTCCAGGGTTCTCTCCGGTGGACGAGTAGGAGAGAACCATGAGAACGAGGTTGAAATAGGCCGTTTTACAGTTATTTGCTCAGTGACCTAGCCTATGAATGGTTGCGAGGCTGTCGGTGACCTTGTCTTGATACAGACGTCACTGCTTTTATCTTGTAAATTGTGTTGTTGTTATTCTAATTAGCCTACATTAGCATTAGAAAAGCACAAAGGTTTGTATCAAAGCAGGGTCACTAGCAGCCTCGCTTTCATTCTCAGGCCAGGTGACTTACTTAGCTACAACTGTAAAATGGTCTATTGCTCTCGCCCGAATTTTGTACGTCTTTGAAAAAAATTTTTGGTGCTTATTTATTCCAATTTGCACTCAAAATCGATCATGCGATTACCAGGTGCAACGTAAGATCGAGGTGTCAGCTACTTTTTATGCCAGCGTATATTTCAGTTAATAGTGCCTAAGATGGGCTGGTCTTTCATATACCGGATCCGAAATAATTAATGTCCACAAAACAAACAGCGAACCTAACCATACCTAATTAGCAAGACCTAATCGGAATAACAATGTTTCTTTTGTCCTCTGCCATTTTTGTCCAGTGTATGAAAGTCTACCCCTAAGATGCCCTCCGAACGTACTGTTTTTGACGAGAAACTTGCAAAGGCGGTTCACAATTAGCTCTTCCCGTTTACAAAAAATCTTCAGTTGCAGTTCCCGTACCAGATTATGAAAGTCTCCTTGTTCTTTCCTCTTTCGGAAAACATCCCTTACCCAAAAGGACCTCTTTTCGTTTTCTCATCCTTTCTCCTGTCGCCGTCCTCGTCTTTTGCGCAGCAGCAATTTCTGCTTCGTCTGCCATTTTCGAGACGTAGCTCGTCCCATTCTCCAGTGACTTTTTCTCTGGAGCTAACTAACTGCGCTTGCGCATGTCGTTATGATTAAAGCAACGATTGTGATCATGTTGCAGTGTAGACCAGGCTTAAATCTTACGGAAAGCTCAACTTGTATCGTTCACTGCCGTAAGCGTTAAGCTTGGAGAGAAGATGTTTATACTGAATTGGAAAGAATGAAATCCATAGAGGTAATCGCGACAAGCTCACCCATATCACGCATCGCCCTCCACTCTTATGTCAACCTCAGAAGAGAGCTCTCACATTTATGAAGTTTCTTGTGGTAGCTGATCTAATCCGATAAGATTCCACCATAACATTCATTCATTTGCAGAGCCAGCAACCTTTCAAAAAGATTTTTCAGAGCACGGAGCACACTCACGGGTTTGTAATTGGCTTTACAAAAATCAATAACAGTTGCAGATTCTCTAATTCACCTAGGTGGGACAGTGTCGTGTCCACTGAGGTGATTTATGAAAATTGATATCTCTTTTAGCCCTTTTAGGCCAAGAGCACGCTATTTTTTAACACTTTTTTTAACGACAAACGGTTTGCAGCCCTTGGCCTTATCGTATAAGAAGATCTCATTGAAACATATGCTGCATTGAGTATATGTGGATTCATGTTTAAGCATCACATGACAAATGTCAACCGTTTGTGTTCCGACGGGGAGCGAGCAGGTATCTAAGTACATGTAATCATTTTATAAGTGCTTTTTCGGGCCATTTTCGTCTACAGAAGCCACCACGCTGGCATCATTAGGCTGGAATGTGGGTAAAGGCAAGCCTTTAAAAGAAAACAAAGGTGAAAGATGGTTTCATGCAGACTGGGACGTCTAAAATGCTCTGTTTTAAACATGACGGTTCACGAGTGAAGTTGTCGCTCTGGCCTTTCTGTGGACGAATTCCAGGACCTACCGATACAATTTGGGCAAGTTTTGAAAGGTAAAAGCTTCATTCGGTGCTGTATTTTGCTGGTAAGTCTGGGTGACCCGACACTTATAAAAAAAAATCAATGAAATGACAACCGGGGATCTTGCCTTGTCATGGAATGGCAGAATTACCCAGAATTGTTTTTGGGCATAAACTAGGCAACTTGAGAAGCAAGCGGAGACTGGCCTTCATCAAATGGTTGAAGCGCGGCCGGGGGAAAAAGTAGTGAGAAGAAGATTTCCAGCCAGATACTAAGGAATAGCCCTGGTGTGTGCTGTTGACGTAGACTTTTGATTTCTGAACAAGCTTTTATTATAGAAAATTCGCGACAAAGTAGTGCTCAGTTTTCGCTGTTATTTTCCTGGCAAACAACTGGCCTTTCGTAATTTCTCGTCGAAGGAACGATATAATTATTTAAATAAGAGAATACTGAGATTTATACTTGCAAATTACTTGTCCTCCTACCACTTAAGTCGAACTCTACATCTCTGTGCAATAAGCGCATTCAAAATTTCCTCATTTTACTGTATAAAAGTACGTTGCTGTTGTTTTTTTCTTTTAAAGGGCTTTCCTGCTTATATGAAAGATAAGTTTACTTCTTTTTCTTACGTATCAGCTAAGTTGCGGAATGCCCTATCTGATTTTTTATCCGTACCTACCACTGAGTTTACTGGTTTTAAAAAAGAATCAAGTGCCGCATTTTGTACAGCGGCTTTTCTTTTTAATTAATATATCTTTAAATATTGCATATTTAGTTATGTACCTGTATGTGCTATGTATTTTAGCAGTAAATGTAATGCCTGGAAGATGTTAGCTTTTGTAGTTATTCTGAAATTCGAGACGAAATAAATTTTAAGCATGAGTGTATGTTACCTTTAGCAGGGCGCATGCGTACACTTTGTAATGTGCGACTCTAATGCTTACCATATGGCAGATAAAATGACATTTCTCTTGAATATATAAGCGATCGAAATGTTACGCTAAATTGTAATGACAAGGGCGGTCTGGAGCTGTGAGTAGGCGTGGGATTTGTCTCATATGGTTTAGGGGCCGACATATCCCTCCCTCAATGCCGTGCCGGGAGGCGAGGTCGGTAGCAGAAAGCAGCGAAGGGCCAACTGCGTCCAAAAGCGATCGCACGGGCCGAAATCCCGGGATGACTCGTTTGGTACGACGCTCCAGCGGCACGTCTGGAGGTACTGCATTTTTCTCTCTTGTTCAAATACTCCGTCAGCGCATGCATAAATGTTCAGACTCTACGATACCTAGCCTACCAAAAAAATTAAGATGCTGGTTTCTACAAGGAATTGAGATTTCACTTGATTCTACAGGCATAAACGTAACGTAAGAACCGCGTGTGTCTGGTCTTCTTGCGGACAGATGTGAGAGATGGTTTCATGCAGACTGGGACGCCTAAAATGCTTTGTTGTAATCATGGCAGTTCATGAGTGAAGTTGTCGCTCTGGCCTTTCTATGGACGAACTCCAGGACCTACCGATACAATTTGGGCAAGTTTTGAAAGGTAAAAACTCCATTCGGTGCTGTATTTTGCTGGTAAGTCTGGGTGACCCGACACTTACTGAAAAAAATCAATGAAATGAGAATCGGGGATCTCCCTTGTCATTGAATGGCAGAATTACCCAGAATTCTTTTTGGGCATGAACCAGGCAACTTGAGAAGCAAGCGGAGACTGGCCCTCATCAAATGGTTGAAGCGCGGCCGGGGAAAAAGTAGTGAGAAAAAGATTTCCAGCCAGATACTAAGGAATACCCTGGTGTGTGCTGTTGACGTATACTTTTGATTTCTGAACAAGTTTTTATTATAGGAAATTCGCGACAAAGGAGTGCTCAGTTTTCGCTGTTATTCTCGTAGCAAACAACTGGCCTTTCGTAATTTTTCGTCGAAGGAACGATATAATTATGTAAATAAGAGAATACTGAGATTTATATTTGCAAATTACTTGTCCTCCTACCACTTAAGTCGAACTCTACATCTCTGTGCAATAAGTGCATTCAAAATTTCTTCATGTTACTGTCTAAAAGTACATTGTTGTTGTTGTTTTTTTTTTTAAGGGCTTTCCAGCTTCTATGAAAGATATGTTTTCTCTCCCGTCCTCTTCTTATGCATGATCTTCGTGGAAATTACATTCTGTCCCTCAATAAACCTAGAACAACCAGTCATGGTGTTAGTTCTTTTTCTTACGTATCAGCTAAGTTGCGGAATGCGCTATCTGATTTTATCCGTACCACTGAGTTTACTGGTTTTAAAAGAGAACCAGGGGCCGCATTTTGTACAGCGGCTTTTCTTTTTAATTAATATATCTTTAAATATTGTGTATTTAGTTATGTACCTGTATATGCTATATATTTTAGCCGTAAATGTAATGCCTGGAAGATATTAGGTCTTGTAGTTATTGA
>NC_090880.1:28905248-28907748 GCF_036669935.1 Montipora foliosa
TCTCTCACACCTATTTAAACAATAAGTAAGAAAATGTGAAATAAGTATAGGCAATCACATGATTTTGAGTGCAATTTAGAATAAATAAGCAGGAGTAATTTTTTACAGAGAGGACCAAAATTGCACGAGCCTGTAAGGCGAATGCAATTTGTAGTCTTTGAAAAAAATTTACAAGTGCTTATTTATTCCAAATTGCACTCGAAATCATGTGATTACTTATTAACAATACACATGAAAAAATTTGAGATGGTTAAGCAGAAGAAATGCATGCGTATCACGCAATCAGGGAAAAATTGCGCCATCCAGGGCGTGTGCTTGATTTGAAAACAAGAGATTTGATTGGTTCTGACCAACCCTATTGTTTATTAGCCAATCATAATCCAGAAATTCTATGTGTAATTTGCACTGGCATTACACTTTTTGCACTGCTCTCAGCCTCAGGCAATCAGAATCTAGTAATTTTCTTCTTTGGTCTTCTTGCAGTGCAATATAGTCATTTTATGCCAAATAGTTTGCTATCTTCCCTCAAAAGTAATTATTTTTTTTATTACATAAACACCAATGAAATAGCAAGTGAGCTTTCGTGCAAAAACTTGATATCTTCACACGTGAAAAGATCACTGTTGCTATGGTTTCATATACAAATCGGGCCTTTCGATGCCTTTTGTGAAATGATTTAGTATTTCATTGGTGTTTATGTAATAAATAGAATATTATATGGCCGCTTGGAGATACAAAATTTCTCTTCTCGTGTTGAAAAATATTTCACTTGTTCGCCGCGCTCACTCGTGAAATATTTTTCAACAATCGAAGAGAAATTTTGTATCTCCGCGCGGCCATGTAATATCATTGATGTCCTACCCTGAAAGACCTGGAGACAGCAAGCAATGCATGACTAAAGCTCTGTAATCACTGATGAACCCTTAACCATAAGTGAGAACAGAAATGTTTCAACCACATACTTATAGCTTTTGTGACTTGCAGGCATCATTTTAATGCTATACATTGTAAATAAAATTAATGTAGACTTTAATAATATCTTGTTCTTTGGGTGCCAGTAAACTACATGTACCAGTATTAAACATCCTTCCCTAACCAACAAATACTGTTACTGCAACTTCTTGGAGTAATCTAGAGTATGAAGGGTTAGTTTCTAAAGAAACTGTGGTGCTGCGTCGGTGGGGAAGTAGTATACAAAAATTTGGTTTTATCAACGGAGTTGATAATGTAAATTGGCCACCGTACAGAGATTCTAAAAGCTGACGTTTCGAGCGTTAGCCCTTCGTCAGAGCGGCTAACGCTCGAAACGTCAGCTTTTAGAATCTCTGTACGGTGGCCAATTTACATTATCAACTCCGTTGATAAAACCAAATTTTTGTAATCTAGAGTATGGATGAGAAGAAAAGTGAATTTGCTACCTTTTCACCTAAAAAATCAAAGAGGTTGAAGTTGTTAAAGTACTAACTTAAAGTTAGTTTGACCCACATTTTAAGCCTTAATTAAAAAAAAAAAGACACCTGTTTATTTTAACAGGAATTTTCCTCTTTAATGGTCCACCACTACTAACTTTAAACTCTTCAGAGAGCTGGATCAAGGAGAAAAATATGATGTCAAAGACTCGCTAGTTTAAGAATGCAATGCGTGTGTACGCTTCTAAATTAATTATGCAGCACAGAAGTTTCAGGCTTTCAGACTTTTAAACTTGTGTTTTGTGTATGCAATAAGCTGCATTTACACGCTAAAGCCAGTGAGTACATGCCAATGAGATCACTTTCGCTAGATTCAACCCTCTGAGGTCCAATCGGTCAGTTTTGAAAGTGAGTAATGGCCTTTACCATGACATCCAAAACTTACATGTACACCAAAAGCAAACAGCTTAAATTGGATAAAAATAAAACCTCAAAATTTTGCCAGTCAGGTGTTAAGCCACCAAACTTTTATTAAAATCGAAAGAAAAAAAGTAAGGGAAATGATTTTTTTTTATCATAGTAGCACTTTAATCGTTGTAAAGTGAATTAATTATAATCAAGTATTGTTATTTGTCTCATGATATGGTGATGTAGCTCACAACGTTTCAACTTCATTATGCTCGTTTTTGGATGAGCAGACAGTGACCAGATCATCAGAAAATACTTGATTGTTATTGAACTTCAAGGAGTTTTTGCACTTACAATAAACTCACCTTCTGGAGGGGGAACATTAAATCCAGGATACTCGATAAAAGAGCGGCAGATATTATCACCAATCCCACTCTCCTCTTCAACAACATAATTGTCAATGTTACCATCCCCATCATAAAGATTCAAGCTTGGTTTCATTGCACGTGGTAAATAACCAGGAGGATAACCATGATATCGCATCCTATAAATGTAAAGAGGAAGATCTTCCTTGCTAAGCCCAAGTGCCTCTTTCAGGTTATCACTTATCACCCCTGCTTTGAAGCCACCAAACCGCTTCTCAGCCGATTCTTCACCATGATATCTATGTTTCAGACTTACCG
>NC_090880.1:28912748-28922748 GCF_036669935.1 Montipora foliosa
CGCCCGTCTAATTGATTTACCTCATTCTGGCGACGAGGACAAGACGCGCTATAAGCTCACTGGGAAATTTAAAAGATGGCGGCTCTCTCTGCACGCTGTTTCCGAGCGGTTGCCCGCACTTCGCTTCAAATCTCGGTTAGTATGATGGATCGGTAGCTTGGAAACATTCAGAAAGCAAATTACTTAAGCATTGAGTTCAAATTTTCTTGCAGAGGTCGTCTATGTCGACAAATGGTGTTTCGCAAAGTAAGTAGACTCGACACCCTGGCTGCCAATATTTTTTTCTTTTTTCTTCAACATGAGGAACGATTATGCAACATGTGATCATATTTCTCCAGTAATCGCTTTTCTGCTGTTTCTTTGTTTAGCAAGATGTATATCTTCCCTAGTCGGAAGAACCATTCTAAGAGACTGTGGATTGTAAGTGACAGTTTGTTGTTTAATATTGGTGTGTATGCATATGAAAAAGCACTGTTACAGAACAGTGGACTCCGGTCTGTGCTATAGAGAATTTTGGATAATTCACGGATCAGGTGTGAAGCAAATATTGAGTGATGTTTTTTCTGTAAGAGGTAGTGCTTTTCTATAGAAGTAAGTTATTGTCTTTTAAGTACTGTGGGGTGAAGCATATTATTGTTCAGGGGTGCAGTCTTTCTGACATTTGTTTAAACGAATTTAAACGAGTTAGTTTAAGGAAACTGTGTTGCAGCAGTTTTTATTTGTAAGTACACAACAGCTCACATCAATTATTAAATTTTGTGTTTACAGGCTAAGAACAATAGCAAGAGATAACCTATCCAAAAATCTTGCCAGAAGATACACGAGAATGTCTGCAGCAGTCAGTAAGTATAACATTGAGCCTTCAGGAAAATGTGTCCTCATGGTCATTCATTCTAGTTATTCGTGGCAAAGAATCCGAGAAATTAAAGTCGTACATTGAAACTTTTGATATGACCCATTGACTCCCGGGGGTTCCCCATTGATGAGTTAAATCGTCTGGCATAAGACATAGTAAAAGTCTGGCCGGTTCAGGCTGGTTTGGGTGTCAAAGTGTTAAACAATTTTCTGATTAACCCATTGACTCCCAGGGGCTCCCCATTGACGAGTAAAATCGTCTGGCGTTAGGCAGAGTAAAATACTAAGTCTGACCGGTTTAGGCCGGTTTGGACATCAAAGGATTAAGAGATCATCTGAAATATTGAGACAACTAATGTCATTGCAAAATGGAGCAAGTTGCTTCATTAACTACAAGTACAATGATGTTTAGCATATGAAACTAGTCGTAATAATGGTTGTTTCCCAGGAACACAGTTAACTGGTCTGTAATAACTTAACCCTTTAACACCCAAACCAGCCGGACTTAATATTTTACTCTGTCTAATGCCAGACGATTTTTCTTGTCAATGGAGAACCCCCGGGAATCAATGGGTTAAATGGTTGAGAACCAGGCAACCTTTTGCACGGTCAAAGGTGTGAAATCTAGTCAGATAAAAAACAGGGTCTTCAAATGATAAAATTATAATCCCTACTGTGTATGCAACATCTTCATCAATTATTTGGTGATGCCCATGAAATACATTTATCAGGCTCATTTTGTTCTGCACTTTCTAATTTAATTATAAGATGTTTTAATGGTGTATTTTTGAGTGGTGTTTAAAGTATGAGCAAACCACAACATGCCATGTACGTCGATATTGAAAACATTTAGAGTATTTTAAGTGCACATTAAAGCTCAAGAGACTGTTTTCCAATTCAATTTTCAATAAAAACCCATGTATAAGCCACATCTTTTTGCCAAAATATTGGGCTCAAAATCGTGTGTGTGGCTTATATACAAGACAATTGCTTTCAGAGGGAGTAAACTGGCTGGTATGGGGTCACAAATAACACTAAAGACCTTCCTTAAATAAGCATTAGATTTTGGCAAGTTTATCATGAACGAACAAACACCTTTTTTGCCCAAGTGTTTTTTTGAAGTTTTTAGTTTTTTTCCTCAAAATTATGCTTGAAATTTGGGGTGTGGCTTATCTACAAGTGCGGTTTTTGCACAAGTTTTTGTGGTATTAAACCACTACATATTACTCTTTTATCAAGGAACCTCACTTTTTTGGTATGCATAAGCTATGTTAAGTAATGATATTGGAAAAAAAAACTACCAGTCATTATAGTTCACCACTAAATTTTCTCTGATTCTTATTGGTTTAAATTGATCACGTGATGCGGTAGTGTTCATCCGCGGGGAGACACTATCAGCCCATAGTGCCCGTCCGAGGAAAATACCCGGATGGATAGTAGCCGTCCGCTGAAAATACCTCTGTAAACAAGCGGCCTTATGGAAAATAAACAATCAAAATTGTATTAAGAGGGTTTTTGTTTGTTTTCTTTTTCAAATTTTACATTGGCTGACACGGCTTTCGTCTAATAAAGTTGAAAATAATTCAACATGATTTTTGAGCTGGTGCACGGAAGAAAATTTAGTAGTGAACAATAAAGACAATAGAGTGTTTATGTCTCAGAACTATCGGTCTGATAGTTGCCCCTTGGAAATTTGATGTTCTTAAAACTAGCATATTTGTTTTAAGAAGTTAAATAATATTTGTTTTAAGAAGTCAAATTTCCGCGGGGCAACTATCAGCCGATAGTTCCTCGACAGAAACACTCTATTGTTTAAATAGATAGAGCCTAAGCTGTAGGAGGCAGACAACTTTGCATTCCTGTTTTCCAATAATTTTTGCATTTTTGCATCAAATCAGGAATTATTGATTCTGTTGTGGGTGAAATGACAACCAGTTTAACAAACTTTGAACAACTTGTGCAGTGCATACAATGTGAAATTTGGAGTAGAAAAACATGTTTGCTCTCAGTGAAAAGGCCAAGCATAATTATTTAACCAAGACAGGATGATATTTCAGTCTTGGTGCACTTTAAATATTCATTCATCTCTACTCTCTAATTCGTTTAGATCAAAAGATATTTACTTCTGTTGTGGATATAATATGTGAAGAAGATGAGGGGAACGGAGATGATGAACTTATCACGGATGTTTTAGCGGATGACGATGAAATATTGAGAGTTTGTCATACGCTGAAGACAATGTAGCAACCGCCTGTTAGTTTTAAATACAAAGGTGCCTTTTCCAGGTTCATTTAAGACATCGAAATACCATCCTTACCAGAAATCGAAATGCCATCGTCATCTCTCCACAAGTGCAAACAGTACACGTTCTTGCATCAAATCTTTGAATTCTTTTTAATTTTGCTTGTGACCATAGCAGGTTCGTAACGAGGTTTATTTTTTCGTAACTGATCCCATATTTTTACCCAAAATTTTTGATCCCTGACCCCATAACTGATGCCATATTTGATCCCTGAACCCGCAAAAATTTGATCCCTAATCCCTTATTCCATGAAAAATACTTCTGACCCCGATCCCACGCGTTGTGATTCCAGATCCCTAGGGTTGTGATCCCTGATCCCGGCCCTTCTCATGCTTTTGATCCCTGATTACATACGTAGAGGATATTACATGGCCGCTTGGAGATACGAAATTTCTCTTCGAGTGTTGAAAAATATTTCGCGAGTGAACGCAGCGAACGAATGAAATATTTTTCATCACGAGAAGAAAAATTTCGTATCTCCAAGCGGCCGTGTAATATTCTATTTATTATATAAACGCCAACCTCCAGAATGAAATACTGAATTGTTTCACGAAAGCATCGAAAGGCGCCATTTTGAAATGAAACCATAGAAACAGTGATCTTTTCACGTGTGAACTTCACGTGTGAAGATATCATGTTTTCGCGCGAAAGCTCACTTGGTATTTCGTTGGTGCTTATATAATAAACCTCGTTACGACCCTGCCATAGTTTTTACACGTTGCCTCCAATTTGTGCCGAGATTCAGGTCTTGTTCTTTATTTCCCACAGCCAACGGAAAGCAAAGATTTTTTTAATATGAGGGACTCTTGTCACTGATTTTCTCAATGAATTTTAGATTTAACAAAACTTCCTCACGTTATGCTTATCCCTATTTGGTAGGGGACTTATGGGAAAGGATAACAGTACAGGCGACATAAATTATTTTAAGTCGTTTATATGCCATTGCCTTACTTTGTGGCATACAGAACGATTACAGTTGATTTAAAGGAAATTGACAACCCAGACTCAGTGCTTGTTACATACTCTTTCTAAGAAATACAGCGCAAATAACGAAATTAATGCTGCACACATTAAAGGTCACAGGCAAAAAAAAAAGATGAAATAAAAGGTCTAAAATGAAACGCAAGTACTGTTTGCTTGGAAGGGCTTTACTGTGGTGAGCTTTACTGTGCATGGAAAAACTTATCCTTTTGTTCGAAGCCAAATGAAAACATTTTATTTTTGATCCCTGTAGGTATGGTCGTTTTCAATCCCGTACCTCTTGAGCAAAACTGTGAGTCAGACGACGACAGTTTGGAAGCGGTTTGTGGAGACGATGACGAGACATTTTCGTGCTGTGAAGATGCAATACCTGGCCTCTAAAAGCATAATTATGTAACAATAGAACAAATTTTGCAAGCCATCTGACCTCTTATGTTGTTATAGTTTTAAAAGCCCGTTGCAAGAATGAGTATCAGTTGCCCCGAACACAGAAAATCATCGCAGACATTTTTATTTGACGTGTAATGTCGATTGTGATCTTTTTTTTTTATCAATAAAGAATAAGGTTCAAGCCGCAGTTTCGAGTTACGATTTCTTTTTGTGCATGGGAGAGCTTGAATTATTCTCGCAAAGGCCAGTTCTCAAATTTCTTGCGTCTGCAGTAGAGCCTGTTTTTTCCCTTTTTTGTGTTGTTCCGTTGTTTTTGGTGTTAGGGGCTAATTGTTTAGAATTTTGAAATTCTGGATACCTTTTAGTTTAGAACTACTGGTGTAAAACGATTTTTTTAACGAAAGGTCGTTGCTGTTAATGAAACGACTTGACCATTTGTAAAGAAGCCTTAAAACAGCGCGTTCCAGCCAGGATTTTTTCCGATTCACTGACAACTGGTTACTTTCTTTTATTAATGGCATTGATCTTTCTATCTGTCTTCAGTGGGCGTATTTATACTAGAGGACGTGCCCACGTCTAAGACATTTTAGACGTCTTAGACTCCGCCGGAGTACGACTCCGACTTCGACTCCGTCGCTAGTGAAAACCAGCCTTGAAAGACCAACCTTTTCAGCGATCTGAAACGTGTACCTAGACTTGAAAACTCCACAACTTGAGCCAAACTCTTGAATGTCCTTCTCAGTCCTATATCTAATACCCAGGATTCTCCTTTCGTGTACCTCAAAGTACATTGCGAAAGAAAATGTCGCCTGAGGTATATAGTGTTAACATTTCTCCACAGAGATTCTCTCCATTTCTAGAATAAGAATAAACGCTGATTCCCAATGTCTACCAGACATCCAGAACAGTCAAACTCCATATTAGGGATTTACGACAGTGACGTCGACGAAAACGTCACCTCAAAACAGAAATTTGCGCTACCGTAAGTCTTTCGCTTTTATTCCATCTTCTTCACGTCGTTATGTGTTCCTAACGTCGTGCAATTTGGGCGAAGTGTCCTAAAATAAAATTGGTACGAGCGGTTGCAGAGTAAAAATCACATTGGTATGCTCATGTTGTCATCAAAACTTTCACGTTGTTATGCAGAGAAGCGCAAAAAATATGTGCTAAAATGCCTGAAACACGTGCTGCACGATTATTAATAGACAGCTTAATTAATTTAGCTATCGACTGCAACCTACAATCATTGTGGCCTGCGAACGCAGACGTATTTCCGGCGACTGCCGGAAATACATGTATGTCTGCGTTCGCAAGCTAACTGCCACCGGAAGTGAGCTGTTTTCCTTGTATTGACTCTACCATATTCCCATATTCATATTGCTGACTATCTTTTCACGATTACAGACGATTAGTTTGAAAATTTGGGCGAGACTACTGTCCTGCCATGTGGAATGAAAGGACTTCCTGTTGAAACCGAATTCAGGTACAAGTATAGTGGAGAATCTATTACCATCCACATGAGCCAATCAGAAAGAGCAGAACAAAATACCTCTTCAGTAGTTCAGCTAGAAGGTCTGCTCACAAAGCGAAATAAGCCACTGTGAAAACTTCTCAAAACGAGAAGTTTATTTTTGTCAATTAGAACTGACATTGGATCGAGAGCACCAAATACCCTTTCCCTGAGGTAAGTTAGTCATCAGACTAAAATCATGGAAATAATTGTAGTGACGTGGCTAACAATGCAAATATAGCTCTTTTGTAAATGGCCGATAAATGGGAATTGAAGGCCAAATTTTTCGTATTTACCAACGTGGTTTGCACACTTCAGCTAATGGATTTTTTTTTTTTTTGCGCTTTTGTCGACTTTTAAAACCTTGTGAAAGGACACTGGTTTGTATTCTATGCTGACAAGAGACTATAGTCTCTTGATGCTGAATATGCCATCAAAAGAAGAGTTAACCTTTGGGACTATAGTAAAACTAAACCCCGAGCTGATGGCTTGCCATTCTAGCTGGCTCTATTGTTTTTCAAAATATTTTTAAAATTGCGAAATCAAGGGATAAAGTTTCGTCATAACGCGAACGTTCCAGGGAACATGTCATGCAATAAAATTCCACTTCGAAAATCTACGCAGAGCTGGGTCTCTCAAAAAGGTTTTCTTCAAGGCTTTTCGTTGGGTGGCCGTTGAAAAATAAGCAACGAGCCGAACTGTTGAATGAAATCCTCGTGAAATTTCTCAAATTTTCGTATTTCAGTAACTAAATAGACAAAACAAGGTCCATTGAATTATAAAATACCTCCCATCGCCTCCACGTTAAAAACATGCATAATTTCAATAGTTTTTCCCATCAGTCTTTCAATGCACTACTCGTGCGATGAAAATTATCCTGCTATCCATCCAAATTTTTCAACAATGTTAAAAAAAATTCTAAAAGGAACGGCAAAATTTGAAAGATTGTTTCCTTCAAGACAAAAACTTTGCATATGATTTTTCCAGCTGCATTTACTTTGAGGGCATGTTGGTTGTTCTTGATGAATAACACATTGCTTTGAGGTTTCACTGGTTTTTGCTGTAAACAGGAAAAACGATTCGTCTGATAAAATGGGAATTCCAAACCTCACAGAAACACAGAGAAGGAAAAAGGCGACATCTTTCAATATTTACCAGTTTTCGGTTACAACAAGTACATGAACATTTTCCTGTTTTTTTGTGAAACTTTTCCCCCAGGCTTTGAATAGAAAGTTCATTTTTCATCTTTATTCAGCTGCGTTTTCTAGTGACGTACACTGGTTAATAAGATATCATGGTTTTACTGACTTAAGAGTGGGAAGAAAAGAAACTGGTATTACTTGAGGCAAGTAGGGTAACACAAGAATTTTCAGTCATCAATCAGTTGTATTTGAAAAAGGCGAAAGGCCGAAATGTGATGTTTTGTACGTGTCTAATTATAAGCTAGCAGATCTCGTGACGAGCTTATCACAATCATCTCAAATCAATTACAATTCGACAAAATAATACTGTAGTTCTTTAAGTAACCTGGGCAACCGAGTCAGCGGTAAGGCCTGAGAAATCCTAATAAATTTGCGCATGACAAACGTCCTGAACTGTCCCGTTAAGGATAAACTCCAACAATTAACTGGAGGCTATGAATGGGGAATCGGTACCTAAGAACTACGTTTTATTGCCTTTATAAGATGAAATTGTTAAATTGTAGGTTCTTTAAAATGTAATACCAAGAAAAAACTTTTAACACTAAGCTCAGTGCAAAATGATTGACAAGCACTAGGAGATGTTTCTTTTTTTTTGCATGAATGCAGCCAAAGATAACACACCTCCAAACTATAGAATCAGCATTTTCTCAATCGAATTTGAAAGAATTTGAACTTGACATCACAGTCCCGCTCAGTCTCCAGTATTCTTACAAAGTCGTTTTAAAGGAAACCTCTACTTAAAATAGGAAACGTTTTTCATCGCTAATGTTGTCATTAAACGATGGCTGAAGTTCTGGAATCAACGGTGTTTCTTTATTTTTACAATATCACAGAAGGACCGTTCGATAAAATTTGAAAACGATCACGTTTGATGTTATGACCCATCCATCGTATGCTCAGCACTCCGCAGAAGTCTTCACCCAGCTTGCATTTGTGAGCCTGAAGCCCGAAAATGATCTTTCTTTCGGTCTTCTAATCGCCTTTTGGTTTTACCAATATTTAATATAGAAACTGTCATGCACGGTCCATTAGCAGTGAAAAACTCCTCCTATGCCACTGCTGACTAATTAGATTTCCTCTTTATGTAGAAACGGCTCTACTGTTGCTTATTGGAATAACCCGGAGCTCATTAAGAGGAGCCTCTATCTCCCATACTTGGCCTCGGAGTCAATTCTTTCCCGAGTAGATTTATTTATAGAACACCTCCCTTTGGAGATTCAGCACGCTCACTGTTGTAAAAGCCAATCAAAACAGCACCTCCCTTGGGAGATTCAGCACGCTCACTGTTGTAAAAGCCAATCAAAACAGAGCTATCTCAACGTCAAGGGAATTATGATACTTTTCGCGGGAAAAACCTGTTCCTAAAAGTAAATTTACTCGGGAAAGGGTTGACTCAAGGAATTAGAGGAGATAGAGGCTCTTCTTGATGAGCTCCTGGAATAACATAAAACCGGAGAAAATAATGTTTCCAATCAAATTTGTTTTAGAATTTTTCAAAAATAAAAAGGTATTTATCAGAAAAAAAAACAACATTTAGATTTTCCTGGCGCGACCATCTTTACTGATTGTGACGCGTCGACAACCTCGTCATCAGGGCGCTTTTTCCAGGGCGCCCTGGGGACGAGGTTGACGCGTCGGAGAAGCTCGTGACCTTGAAGTTAACTCTGGCTCAGAGCTGGGGTTTTGAGAGTTTAAACATTTACATTTTTGCATATTTGGATGTAACGTAGCTCATGCATTTTCCCGCGCGTGCAGCATCGATTTTATTTTGTCCATATTTGGGCATAAACTCCCCAGCTTTGTTCCAAGGAAAAGAGTTGGCAAGTTACACGCTTCAAGGCCCAGTAATAGATCGTTTTCACGTGACGTCATCATTTTCTAAAATCCAAAGCTAAAGAGCCACGAAAGTTTTTATCCTCATCAGGAGGTAAATTTGTATCCATCTGCAATTTTAAAGCTCAATAGCGTGCTTCGTTTGGAAACCAGAGCATTTTGAATTTCTGAGTTATAGCGGTGCGTGACACGAGGCGACGATCGAGTTTATTGAGAAATATATATTTATCTCATGGTTTTGAGCCTTTTTTAGAATTTAAAGCATTAGGAAACGTGCTTAGGTAAATAGCTGTCTGTTCAGTACAGATGATCACTCGCCTAGATAGCCAAAGTAAGTAACAGCTGTTGACCCTATTTTCCGGCCGCCATATTGGTGCACCAACATGGCGTTTTCATACTGAGCTCTGTAAATTTCTGCGAAACATTTCGACGAATATCTGAAGTTTGGGGAAACACACAGGCCTAAAACTTGGAGAAGTGTCTTCTTCATTTATCTTCTACGACATCACGAATTCTTGACCTTTTCCACTGGATGGTTTTCGATTTATTTTTTTATTGCGTGACAGTGAAAACGATCTATACGGGCAACTTGTCGCGCAACAATGTTGCTTTGCAAGTTGAGATGGTTTGTTCCTCGAATTACCACCTTCTTACGCAACAAATTAATTTTTGTGTTTCAAAATGAAGACGTAGCTTTTTACTATTCACAAGACTCCTAGTGATATGCGAAAATTAAATAACACGGAATACCAGCATGTTATTGGCTGGGCGTGCATAAAACACGCGCATGACACTACAGGATAGCTATAAATACGCTTTGTTTGAGGTGCGCGCGCTTCTTGCTCAGTACATACATACATACATACATACATACATACATACATACATACATACATAATCTTTATTTTGACACGATAAGGATAAAAG
>NC_090880.1:28925248-28962748 GCF_036669935.1 Montipora foliosa
ATGAAGCAATCTCTTAAGAGTCGAGACGCTTAAAGTTTCCTCGCACGTGGACAGCAAGCCTCTCTTGTGGAGGGTGTCACTTTTACTCTTGGATTGAAGATGAAACTGAACTGATCTGTACTGGCAATTTCAGATTAAAAGTGAAAAAAAAAAAGCACATGTTCCTATGTGATTACCTTTTTTTTTAACACGAGGTGTCGCTCGGTACGACGCTGAATGGAGGAAAAAGAAGACGGCCTGTGCAACGAATGTCTACAGCTAAAAAAGCTTCTAACACGGCCGATTTTATGACGGTTGACTTTCAACTAAACTGACTCTCCCCTTCACGGTTTTGGGCCTTTCTTTCTGAATATTAGCCCTCCATTCCCAATCTTCTCGGACCCCGGAGGTTTTAGATTTCTGCGAAACTATTTTAAACAGAAAATTAAGGCAATTTTAGAACTGGAAATAAGTTTTGTACTTATTATTATCATCATTGTTATTAATCTTAAACTTAATAGCTTGCCAATTATAATTGAAGAACGAAACTGTTGTTTCATCGCCAGCGCCCTCCGCTGAACATGGCCACAAAAATGATTGTTGGACTGATTTACGCTGCAGATCAAAAATCGCAACAATCGGCAAACGAAATTGAACATTTGTTAGTTGTAACTATAAGGACTGGTTTACGGAACAGAATAACACTTCATTTCGCCAAAAATACCTCAACCTTTTAAGTGCAATATAAACAGTTGTCATTTGACAAAATTCTTCAGAGATGATTCGAAATCCAGCCGCGTTGTAATCAGGTGTCATGCGCACCTGCCATTCAATTCACTCTCTGAGACTTTTGACTGGCGAGACAGAAATTAAAACTTGATCAAAATTGGTTTAAGTAGAAAGGAGAGCTTAAGAGTGAGGGGAATCCATCAACAACTTTTTGCAGTACGGTCGAATACGCCACTAACGGACACCTCCCGAATGCAGAAAACAAACCGCAGTGCCGGCGATTTCTCCTCTAAAATACTACATATTTAAGGTTACTGCTAACCTTTTCGGTCTCGAATTTTGCAAAATTTTAAAAAGCCACCATAAGATAGCTCATTATAGTTACTTTGTTCTAAAAAGGAAATTATTTGAAGAGGTTTATTTCTTGCGGAGTTATTGCAAATTTTGTGTTTTGCGTGACTAAAATGTTAATCCCCCAAGGTGTTATGGGATGTCAACACTCGTCACACCTCAGACCTCCCGTGCAGTTTGGCGTGGGAATCCATCCGGGTATCTTGTCTCTCGTAAGCGGACACGGACACCTATTCTGGGTCCACAAGGTCTAGAATATCCTCCCGTAAGCGGACAGTAAACAATGTCAAGAAAATTTCTAACGAAATGAGTTCGATTTCAATGGTTTCGTCACCAAATCTCAATCATATTCTAATGAACAAATGGCATCTTATACAAAACCAGCCCTTAAATTTAAGCTCTTTGAAAGATCTACTTGTTAGAGCAAAGCTCTGAGGTCTTTGAATTTCTTATCTTAACTACCACAACCACCAACAAGAAAAGCAGTGAGCTTTATTTGTATGACTATAACAACACAGCATTGCAAAAGCGCCCAAAACGTGATAATTACAGCAATTTAGTTATCAGGGTACAACACCTCAGTGACCATGAAATACAATTAGAAGTTGTCTTAATGAAAAGCTTTAAAGGACTTTTTGTGGTGTGTTGTATGCCTTCTATTGCACTTCTTTTTTTTTTCAACCACCTATGGCTATAAGCGTTCACTTGGCCTTAGTCCCGAGGGTGTCCGTTTTTGGGAGGTTCTACTGTAATATGCATTGCCTTTCTGTGTGGTTTTAAATTGTTTCAATTTAATTTGAATCGCTCGCGACGCAGGTTTGTGCTACTTTAGAAAGCCACTCACTGAAAGCTACCGCTGTCACCGTTGTCCAACAATTTGCAGAACTTCTCCATTCACGACTTCAACAACTATAACTAATTTCTCTTCTCGTTCTTGTTCCCGTTATTTTACAAGTGTAAATTAACTCACCTCTAGGCACGGTTTGGTCAAATAATCGAAATGACTCGTGGACCCTGACCAGAAGTGGGAACGGCCCAAAGTCCAGTGGCTAGGGCGTTGGGTTTGCTTGCGGCTGCTCCGGGTTCAAATCCCGTTCTAACCTCTGGCTTGGATTTGTTTCCGGTTGTCCCGGATTCAACTCCACCACGCTTTGTAAATAGCCAACTGGTTGCCTACCGCCAGTTGTGTTTCTTAGTAATGTTTCTGTTTATAAGTTTGAATTTACTTTCACCTTGTTAACAGTGGAGTGCCTGTAAACTAGCTTGATAGCTAAGTGCACTTCGTACTCAAGGAGAAACTATAACCTTTGTAATACCTGCCAATGGTTATCTCCTCAGATAACGAATTTAAACCGTAGACCCCTATCACGACCCTTGTTCATAAATCTACGGAACTTTAAAAAATCCATCATGACCCATGCACCACTATTAACAAAGTATACGACAGTAGAGATCCCTATGTTCCCGTTGGGAAACATGCAAGATTTTCGATGTTCTGGCCCGCGCGAAAAGTAGGGCAACACTCGCCACCTCCCCCCCCCCCCCCATCCCCGGGCGCTCGATTTTGTCTCGTCCCATCTTTAGCGAAATGCTACAGTGATAAGATGTTCATGTTTGTCGCTTATATCGGTGACAAGAAATCGTGACTTTTTTGCTAATATTGGAATGTGTGCGGTTTCTTTTCAGGACATTTAGGTAGCCAAGGAATAAATGGAGAAAAAGTGAGTGACATGATACGGAAACTTTTATTATCTGTAATTCTTTTGTCACTCCTGCTTTTACTTGGCGAGTATATCGTTTTGAATGGTTACGAACCAACATCTTGGCACGGAGGAAAGCGTAACAGAACGAATGAGAAAAAACAACTAGTGAATTCTCATTTTATCCCGAGTATAAATTCAAACGACCAGGCGGCGAGATTCGGTCAAAGCACAGAAACCGCATCGGCAATAGTCGCGAGTAGACAGCAAATAGTTGGTCCTTCGGGTCAGTACATGGCGACGCAATCCCCGAGTAAACGATTTGATGATGTTAGAAAACTGAAACGCGGCAAGCCGCGAAAAAAAGTTGAGAACTTTTTAGAGGAAAGCAACGGGATCCCACAAGGAAATAAAAGCAATCTTCGAAGAATTCAAAAAAAAAAGGGGCGTTCTAGTGGTTCACGCGCAGAAGGAAAGCAAGTACTTATTTACACTCCTCTTTTTGGAGAAGTACCTTGGCAAGGACTTCGAAATACATTCGACTTTACTCATTTTCGAGGAGAACCCTGCCCTATAACCAAGTGTTTGTTAACGTATCGACAACGTGTATTTTCACACAGTGATATCGTAGTCTTTCACGGTCAAGATATGCCACCTGTTTATGAGTTGGTCGAACTCAACGCGCGACGCCCCAAAGGACAGATATGGGTTTATGTTGTTCTGGAAAGTCCACTTAACACCAGAGATACTTATTTCTTCAATGACATGTTCAACTGGACAATGACTTACGAAGGAAATTCGGATATTTATTTACCTTATGGCTCTTTTGCCGTGCTCCAACCGGGTGAAAAATCCCCGCATCCCAAGATTAACGTCAGTAACAAAGATCGCCTTGCGGTATGGACTGTGAGCAATTGTGGGGGTACGCGAGATTTGATTGTAAAGAAACTGCAGAATCATATTCGTGTTGATGTGTTTGGAAACTGTGGTGAGGACTTTTATCAACCGGAAGTGGAATGGGAGAGCTGCGAGAGAGACACCAACGAATGCAATAATCTTCTCAAACGTTACAAGTTTCAGTTGGCATTGGAAAACGGATATTGTGAAGACTATGTAACTGAGAAATACTGGGGGACTCCTTTGAATTTGGGCATAGTCCCTGTAGTGCTCGGTGGGGCAAATTACTCGAAATTAGCGATTCCCGGGTCTTACATTAATGTCTTAGACTTTGACTCTGTGAAAGCTTTAGCGGACTACTTGGCTTATCTTGATAAAAATGACACAGCGTATATGGAGTACTTTTCTTGGCGCAGAAAGTTCAGAGTGGACGGGTTTCTGAATACTGATGCTTTTAATAAACATTATCCATGGACTTGTAGGCTGTGTGAAAAGGCGCAAACTCCAGATAACAAGTCTTATCCGAGTCTTAGCGAGTTTCGAGATCCAGATAAGCTTTGCGGCTTCAAAGAAGACAAGATCTTTGATATGATAGACCCGGAGTACGCCAGCAATCGGTTTGCGTCGAACAGGAATTGGACTTACGGTGCGGACGAGGGTAAAGATTTTGGGGATCATGAAAATCACGATGAAAATGGAGATTTTGACCAAGGTCGTCAAGGAAATGAAAATAATAACGAAAAACACGCCACGCGATAAACACGACAGGATAGTTAAGCTATTGAAAAGACAGACCAGAAAATTATCGACTATGGCTGGAATATGCCCTTCGCCAAAACTAGGATAAGCAAAAAGTAAGTTTAATTAATGAAGAAAAAGAAAACACGAAAGTGAAGAGAATAAAAATGATTTTATTATATAGATATTGATGAAATACCAGGATTTCTCCTTTTACTAAAAAATCGTATCTTCACCGCGCGCAGTGAACGTATCATTTTTATCTTTCACATGTGAGGATATCGCTGTCGTCATGGTAACGAACACGATTAGCCAATAAAAGGCGAGCTTCCTCTTCATTGAACGATACTTTTGTGCTTAAATATAATTCTTCTCTACTACATTAACATTTTTATTGCAAATTTTACATTATCATGATTTGTTTTTCATAACTTTCATATCTTGTTTCATGTTACACAAGATGCGTGTTTTAGTGGTTGGTGAACAATTTTTCATCATTTCGAAAATGAATAAAACAAGTTGTTTTAAATCTAGACATTTCATCAATATATATATAATAAACAGAACATTACATGGCCGCTTGGGGATACGAATTTTATCTTCTCGTGCTGAAAGTATCTCTCACTCGTTCGCTTCGCTCACTCGTGAGAGATACTTGCAGCACTCGAAGATAAAATTGGTATCCCCGCGCGGCCATGTAATATCCTCTATTTATCTTGTTATACCAAAATATCATATCATGTTTCATTATATAGATTCTGATGAAATACCAGGATTTCTTCCTTTACTGAAAAATCATATCTTCACTGCGCGCAGTGAACCAAGAGCCATTATGAACATATCATTTTTATCTTTCACATGTGAGAATATAGGTGTCGTCATGGTAACGAACACGATTAGCCAATAAAACGTGAGCTTCGTCTTCCTTGTGAGATACTATTGTTCTTCAATATAATTCTTGTCTACTACATTTAACACTTCATTGCAAAATTTTACACTATCATGATTTGCTTTTCATAACTTTCATATCTTGTTTCATGTTACCCAACATGCGTGTTTTAGCGGTTGGTGACCACTTTTTCATCATGTCGAAAATGAATAAAACAAGTTGCTTTAAATCTGGACATTTCATCAATATCTATATAATAAACAGAACATTACATGGCCGCTTGGAGATACGAATTTTATCTTCTCGTGCTGAAAGTATCTCCCACGAGTGATCGAAGCGAACAAGTGAGAGATACTTTCAGCACTTAAAGCCCCCCAGGGGCCATGTAATTTTCACGAGCTTCATATTTAATTATAAGAAAACTTTTTTCTCATTTTCTCATCAAACTTACATCAGCAACTGTAGAATGGTAGTAATCTAACTTCCTTCTCATATTTTGCTCCACAACATATTATATTTGCACATTTACATGTAATGTGCAAAAAGAAATTATTTGTCCACTTTGTACAGAAATATATAACTGACTGCATAAATTAAAATAAGACGCAAACAGCGGTGACAAATATTATAAACAAGCGAATTGTTTGAAATTATTTACTTGACGTTTCGTATGCTTCGACATACATCCTCAGGAGTGACCATTAAAAGCAAATTTGAACTTTTTGTATGTAACATATTTGAGTAACTAATTGATGGTTTCAATAAAATTAATTAAGGTGACAAATAATGGGAAATAAAACCAGACTCATGCTAGTTATACAGCATTAGGATAGGCTTTAAATCTCTTACTCATCGACATTGTTTCTCTTATTTTACGTTGTCAGAGCGACATGTTGTTAAAATGTCGAAATGCATATGGTCCCATTTCAAGTTGTAACCAGTTGAAGTAACATGATCTGCAAGAGCAGATTTGTGATCTCTCTTCGGCTGTCCATCGATTTCGATGATGACTGAGTTTAGTGGCATACCTGAAAAATCTTTGGTGTGCAACAAGACTAGGTCTTTAACGGCCGCATATATCAGTTGTGCCACTTGCATGGCACTGGTGGTTGTGCCGTCGGTCATGAGCTCTTTGGTAGTCTCGTAGTCGCTTGTCTTCCACAGCTACCTTGGATTTATAGACTGCTGCGCGCCAGTCTTTCTTTAATAAGGCGTGCTGCTCCCAGGTGTCAGGATCTATCTGTGCCGTTTTCATGTGACGCTTAAGCACCTCCTTATAGAACAACTTTCGCTCATCTTGGTTCCTTTTGCCTTGAGCTAAGTCTCCGTAGAATACCAGCTTTGGGAAGCGATAGTCTGGCATCCGCACAATGTGACCTGCCCAACTGAGCTGTGAAGCAGTGATGTTGGCTTCCACACTTGTGGTTTGAGGACGCTGTATTACTACAGTGTCAGGGACTCTATCATGCCATTTGATCCTCAATGTCTGATGGTTAAAGAACTCACACACTGTTCGTGAAGGGTAGGGTGGAGAACCACTTTCACATACGTGCGTGGGTTGGGTGGGTGGGTGACATCAAATATGGGCTGATAGTGGCTTCGGCGGCGCTTTTACAAGCTGACATCCGATCTCACCCTGGAAAGAGAATAGCCCATTTCCGAGTTGCTGCATGCCTCCGTTTCAAAGCGAGTCCTGGTGCACAACCATTCAAATGGAAATGAGTTCCGTATTCTTATGCAAATCAAAGTCGTTTCTCTTACAATATTTGAATACCAAGACTCACTTCGAAACTGAGACAAACAGCAACTCGGAAATGGCCCATTGTAAACCGCCATGGGAGGCATATAAATACATTTATTTATATTTAATTATGGCCTCATTTTGCCCACTTTCGTCGCCGCAAGAAAGACAGTTCACTAGAAATTGTTTTCTTTGTTTAACCAGTCTTTTTAGCACGATTCTTTGCCGTTTTTCTGTGGTTCCTCAGCCCTTTTTACCCTTTTGTCACTGTAGCATGCGCCTGCGGTAATTTTGGGCGCGGTAATGCATGCACTAGATTGCCTCGACTTTAGGCAAGGTTTGCGTCATTAGTCAGTATGACCAGCATCAAAAATACCATAATACTCTTCGTTTGTCCCTCCAAAACTTTGCATAAGCATTGTTTCTAGTTTCTCTTGGAACCATTGTAAGTCCCGAGAGAAAATGAAAACAATGATAATGCAAAAATATGGAGGGACACACCGGGTTGGTGTCAGCGTGAGTCACCTTCCTTTTTTTTTTTTTGTTTTTTGTTTTTTTACAAACAAAGAGTATTAAGGTATTTTGATACTGGCTAAGAGGCCTTGGCTTTTCACTGCCTGTTTAAAACTCCACTATTTTCCATTGACTGCGATCTCAAAATGCAGGAAATGGCATCTTAGAGGCACATATCTTAAAATTTTTCCCGGGGAAGCACGCCCTCGGACCCACCTAGAGTGTGGCTCCCGCGCCGCTAATGGGCGCGGCTACACTACTCCTAAAACCTCCCTTTTTCTTAGTTGAGAGGGTTGAAATCTCTGCATCATGATGGAAATACAACACGTAGCCAACAAACTCACCACACAATGACAAATTCTCACTACGTAATGACCAAACCACAAACCACACCACAAAACAAAACTTCAAGACCAAAAGAATAAAGATTGCATGCCGGAGAAAGTTGTGGCTTTCCATAAATCTATCTTAATTACCGCCACAGAGGTTATTTTATCCTCATTCACCTTCATCAACACCACGTCACATCAGTCTCTTAATTAATTATGAGAAGCTAACTCCTTTATTCTACTTATGTGGCCCGCGTTCCGAATCAGTACCCGTCGTCATATGTGAGTTAACTTTCTTGGTTGTACTCTGCAGGGGCGGATGTAGATCATGAGATGACCTGCGGCTTTCTAAAATAAGTAGTATTCTGCAAAAAGAAGCCTTCGTCTTCCTTGTTCGCTTTGAAAATCTGTTTATTTCACACGTCTGTTGAGTCATTTTTTAGTGGTGCACCCTCTTCTATGAAAAATCCTAGATCCGTCCCGGCTTGCTCTGCTCCATGACGGCAACAAATAATATCTGATCTTGCAAATGTAAATTAGTGCTGGTCGTATTTTGCTGCTTTGCAAAAACGAATTGCCGAGGTAAAATTCTAACTAGCCGGCTAGTTTTGACGCAGAGTCAAAAATAAATTAACACTTTAAGAAAAGTTGACCTACCGTTTTCAAGATACTAATCTCTATTCGAAGCAAAATTGGCAAATTTAAAAAAGCTGTGGTTTCGCAAGCAACAGCGTTTAATGCAGTGAGCTTGTTGCAAAAATCAAGGCAAATTTGTGCCAAAAGATGTAGCAAGGCTGAACTCCAATCAACTTTTAGCCAATCGGAGAGAACGAGAAAATGTCAATGGCCATGGGTTATATAATATGCCTCTTTATATAAATAATGCATAAAAACCACCTGTTCTTGAAATTAAGCTGGTGGTATGTAGAGAAAACAAACTTCAGCATGTGGAAAGGAGGAAAAAAAATAGGCAGCAAACATGGATTCCTTAGAGAATGGTTCCATAAGCGATCATACCTATTTAAGAAGCTTTTTTGACAAAATGAACCAGATGAGACAGTCTGAAGTCCTCTGTGATGTGGTACTTCTTACCGAGAAAGGAACCATCAAATTTTATGCGCACAGAAGTGTTTTGGCGGCGAGTAGTTCTTATTTCTACAATCTGTACACTGGCAGCTGTCTTTCAAGATACACAAGAGAGACGGTTATTAACGGAATTCCTCATGGAATTCTTAGAGTCGTTCTGGACTATATTTATTCTTCGGAAATCGCACTAAGCGAGATGAACATCGAAGAGATTTTGTGTGCTGCGTTTCAACTTGGTTTAGAATCGCTCCGAATTCAATGTGAAAATTTTCTTCTGGGCAAACTCTGTGTAGACAATTGCATCAAAATGACTAACCTTGGCCGAATTTATTCCTGCCAAGCACTCGTTCGTGAGGGACAGCGCTTTATAATTGACAATTTCTTGGAAACTCAAAGCTCACCCGAATTCTATAGGTTACCAAGTACGGACCTGGAAGAAATCGTTGCAGATGACGACTTAAATGTGCGAAGTGAAGAACAAGTGTTTGAGGCGATTCGGGCCTGGGTCAACTTTGATGTTCTCTCCAGGCAATCTTCATTTCCCGCCTTGTTGAGTCACGTGCGATTGCCTTCCACACCGCGCCAGTATTTACTCGGCACAATCGATAAGGATCCGTTGGTGACGTCATCATCGGCAAGTAGAGAGCTGGTTGCCGAAGCTTTGTCGTACAAGATGGCAAGTAGCAGGGACAAGAAGCTGATGCAAAATGAAAGAACCAGACGGAGGTGAGAAGGATGGTGGTCTCGAACCCGAGCGACGAGTGGAAAAATCGACGCAACTGTGGCTGCATGGTAGCAAATCAAAAGAAAATGTCACCCTTACTTTACTAACTTTACTTTACTTTACTTCATTTACAACCAAATCATGATCGTACAAATGAGACCATGGTGACCCACAGTTAGCATAGCATTATAATGCTAATACTATAGCCTGCGTGGCAAGCGTTCCTGTTCGAAAGAAGAGCTCTCTTGCCTCAATTGTTTGGGAGCTCTTCTTTAGCAAAAGGAACGCTTGCTGCGCGGGCTATGCAAATACAAAACATAAAGAATCTTAACCCTGGGAGATTTGAATTGGGCACAACATTGAGTTAGCCAATTTGGTCTGTTGTTTTCTCGCAAAAACTGGGTTTGAAAATAGACACTTTTCTGACGCTGATGGGGACAAACCTCATACCAGATTCTTACACTTGGGTAATGGACTGTTCATCCAACTCAAAGTTTGAGAGAAAACCTCTAAGGAATTAATTTTTAAGAAAACATTAAACCTGCGTTAATGAAATAAGGATGCCCATATTTTTGAATGTCTGTCGCGCAAGTTCTCAAACTTGAACATGAACTTTCTCCTATAGTCACAAAAAATGCCGCAGGGAGGGTTGGCAAGTTCGTTTCTGTCGCTGCCGCTTTTCTCTCGGTGCCTCTATTTCAACTACATAGAATTTAGAGATAACAGCTTTGATGGAGTGATAGTATCTATGTTGAGCTTATTTATTTTTTTTCTCCACTTCTCAGAGAGTTTGATTTTGTTTTATATTACTCCGTTAGATGGAAATCTCATTTGATTGACGTGATCATTTTAGTTGGCGGAATCACGGAGAGCGGCGCACAAGCTTGTTGCCATTGTTACAATCCGCTGACCAGTAAATGGCTCTATCTGTCTCCAGTGACGGAGCGTCGACTCAACCTTGGGCTTGCCAGCTCAAACCGTTTTTTATTCGTGGTGGGAGGGTCAGCGGTTGGAGAAAATATCAGTATGGTGTCAAGCGTGGAAAGACTGGATCCTAAGTTTAACACTTGGGAGAAACAGACTTCACTGAAGGAAGGTAAAATACAACAAAATAACAAGAACAAAATGTGAACTGACTTTCGTTGGTTACTTTTGTTTTCAAAGCAGTTTACAGATGAACGTCGAAAGACGGGTGTGCGCATGATCAATAAGTAGCCAGCACATTTTATCGCGCTTAGTGCCGACTGCCTGTATCTTTGCGTCCGTTTAATTGTCCTGCGTCTATTGTGATTGGTCAAATTAATTATTGTAGTTTTTGACTCTCAATGGAGATCCATTATAGAAAGAAACACAAGGAAGAGATTGATTAAAGTGATATTAATAGGCTCATAAGACTGACATAAAAGAGAGCACTTGAAAAAAATTAAAGCACGCACAATCACAAACAAAATTGACAATCAAATGAACCAAGCTAAACTCCGAGAAAATACATGCATTCGACACCAAAATGCGATCGCAGCTAATGAACTGGCCATAATAGTTCAAAAAGTGGATAACGTTATCCATCAGATAAATCACTTATATCCATTGGATAGCGAAATTTGTTTCGCTATGACTTATCCACTGTATAGTGATTTATCTGGAGGATAGCGCTATCCATCGTTTGAACAACTGGCCTGGTCCACTAGCCTGCCGTAGATAGCTGTGCGTACGCAATAGGCCAGTTTCGTATTCTAACGGTTGGACTGGATCTAGCATGAAATGGAGGCTAATACGGGCAAATTAATTCGCATTTGAAAAGATTTGCCCGCATTAACCTCCATTTCATGCTAGATCCAGTCCAACCGTGAGAATTCGAAAATTGTCTATTCCATGCAGCCAGAGGAAATTTGCGCCGGCACAAATAGAGAAACCAGTGACAAAAGTAGATGCAGTATAATCAGGAGCCCATGGCCGGCTCCAAGTATAATCCAAGTTGTGATATCAGGAATCGATCAAAACCAATTTACAGTGACCAGCGGTTTTAGCGATACACGAGTTTGAAAGGGTTTGTAAATTTCCGCTTGCTCCGTACAGCAATCTTTAGCAGCCTAGAAGATCAGTCTAATATTTCTATGTGTAATAACGCTGAATCAAAAAAGAACTATTGTAGGTCGTTTCAACCACGAGGTCGTAGAACTTCATGGAAAAATCTACGTCATTGGAGGAGTCCAAGAAAACAACAACCAAGAACAAACAATGGATTGTTATGAACACGTGGCAGATAAGTGGACTTCGCTCTCCGCTCCACACCATAGGCGCTACAACCATTGCGCAGTTGCACTTAATGAGTATCTGTATGTGATTGGAGGTGAGCCATCGAAAACTAACATGATATTCAGTAAGCAGGTTGCGCCTTTAACTCACTCGACAGCTAGTACTCACGCTATTTTTCGTAACACACCGAAAATCCAACGGACAATGCACAGCTGATGGCAGCCATGCACAAAATTATGACAAGACTGGTTTCCGTAAAGTCTAACTTTGTTTAATAGACAAACTATCTTTACCTGTTTTTGGGGAACGAATGGGAAAGAGGGAGTTGCGTGTCGGGTAAACGTTCTTTTGACTCCCAGTCTTTGAATACGTGAACTAATGTAACTTTGTATGTACTCTTTAGGAGTCTCCAAAACCAATACAGTCTTGAAAACAGTGGAAAGATACGACTCTCGGTTGGACAAATGGCACGACGTGACCAGCCTCAAAACTCCACGGAGTGGAGCATGCGCAGTAGTTTTCATGGGTCAGATCTTCGTGATGGGGGGAGGGTCAGGATCCCGAAAGATACTGAGTTCGTGTGAGATCTACGATCCTGGTGTGGACAAATGGTTCCACGGGAAAGGTAAATAAAACTACAAATTACCTTTTTAAATAAGTCAATTTCAACAAGATCACGGACAGCGCACAAGAATGAGATTAGATCCGTTCTATGAGCATGCGAGCATGAAATCAAAACTACTACACCTTTTTTTCTCTTTCGAAGAACACTCAATTGTCTTTTGAGTTTCCGAGGTCACATGACACAAGTGGATCGATTTAGATTTTGCTCTGAGCCCTCACAGTTTAAAGTCTACTATTTTATTTCAAAGTCAATATAAGACCTGCTTTTCAGCTATCGTCACAAGTTGTTCCTTTCCCATAAGATCTCAACCTTGCGAAAAATATTGTTGATGGTAATAATTCCATAAACTTTATTTTTCAACAGATATGAAGACCAAGCGGGATCGCGCGGGCGCCACAGTCTTTGGCGGCAAAATATACGTTTTCGGAGGTTCATATGGTCACGTGGTTGTGACATCGGTCGAGTGTTACGATCCCCGTGAAGATGATTGGTCAATAATAACAGAAATGCCTTACCCTCGGTATGGATTCCGATGCGCAGCAACTGCTCTCACCAAAGATATGATGGCCGAGGTGCCTCCAGAGAAATCGAAAGCACAAAGCGAGGAAAAACTTATTTAAGAAAAATGAAAGACTCAAGCGCAAATGTAATTTTGGCAATCGGATTTTTATTGCCACAGATGTTTGCAGTGGCGAGAAAACTGACCACATGCGATAAAAAATCCTAATAGACTGTTAAATGGGGCAGGGGAAGTTGCCACGGCAGTTCTGAAGAGAAAGCAGGGGATGGAGCTGTGGTCTGGCCTTGTACTGGGCACACTATCAATAGGCCTTCTTCGATATATCAATATTCAGCTCGAAAGAGAGGTTCACAGGACAATGACAAAGGAAAATGGATGATATGTAAATATTTTTCACATTCATTCCAACTTGTTTGACTTTCTATTGATTTTGTCCTAGAGCGAGTTTCAATCAAGTGTCGTAAAACCAAAGCCAAGGCCAATCAAAAAGGACGGAGACAATCCAGTAAACCAATCAAAACTCGAAGTAATTACACGTAGCCGACACAAAGCGCGGGAAAATGTGCACGCGCGAGCCACGATTGGTTTGTTGACACGAGAACTTTGAACCAATCACTGAGTGAAGTAATGCAAAACCAAAGTAATTCGCTAATTACTTTCGACACTCAATTGAAAACCGCTCTAACTGCCTCACTATCAAGCTGAATGTTTGATATTTCGAAAATGGCCTATTGGGCTTAGCGTTGTTGTGTGACTCTCCAAACCTGGGTGGCGAAACTCCAATGTAATTAAGTAAAGTACGATCGTCCGGGTGAGTGTAGTCCTGAGAAGGACTGTTTGAGATGACATTGACAAAATATTGACAAATATGTGATAAAGTGTAGCCGAACTAAGCAATGCAAAAGACCTTTTTGGCCACTTAACCGAGATCAGGAGTGAGACCTTTTATCCTTACCATATGAATCAACAAAAGAGAGACAACAGTCTCAGTGCATTAAAAAATATTACATGAGAAAAACAAATACGTGTATTAAGCTTGTTCACTCGCTTGATTGAAAGACAGAATTCTACAGTCAGATAAGTGAATATGAGGCAAGAGATCGAATTCCTTCCCTACTTGAAAATAACTTGAAATCGATTTTTAGATTGCGTCCAGGCTGCGACGGTTATTTACACAGTTGTTCCCATGACTGCGCGGTCCACTTTGACACCACGTGACTACAAAGGTGTCGTCCTTTCAATAGAGTGCTTTAACGTGACCTCACGGCGGCCATTTTGGTGTACCCAACTACCACTGGATTAATCCTTTGGGAATTGAGCTCTATTAACATGCAAACGTTTTCTTTTGTTTCGGTGGAAAAACAAGTTTATTGATCACGTCAGAGAAAACACTCTATAGGGAGTCGGGTTGGGCAGCGACACCGGCACAAAACAATAATATGCATGCTGCACGTGTGGCTCTTTGAGCTAAACTGCATATTGTTTTGTGCCGGTGTCGCTGCCCAACCCGACTCCCTATAGAGTGTTTCCTCTGACGTGATCAATAAACTTGTTTTTCCACCGAAACAAAAGAGAACGTTTGCATGACATATGTCCTGTAAACCAATCAAAACTCGAAGTAATTACACGTAGCTGACACAAAGCGCGGGAAAATGTGCACGCGCGAGCCACGGTTGGTTTTGGTTTCACTTATGATTGGTTGAGTGGCGCGAGAACTTTGAACTAATCACTGAGCGAAGTAATCATAAAACAAAGCAATTTGCTAATTACTTTCGACACTCAATTGAAAACCTCTCTAATAGTAGTTTCTGGCTAGAGCGCTTTTCAACTGAGTGTCGAAAGTAATTAGCAAATTGCTTTGTTTTATGATTACTTCGCTCAGTGATTGGTTCAAAGTTCTCGCGCCATTTTTTCAACCAATCATAAGTGAAACCAAAACCAATCGTGGCTCGCGCGTGCACATTTTCCCGCGCTTTGTGTCGGCTACGTGTAATTACTTCGAGTTTTGATTGGTTTACAGGATTGTCTCCGTCCTTTTTGATGGGCCAAAGTAATTACTCTGGTTTTGGTTTTACGACAGTTGAAGAAAACTCACTCTATTTTTGTGGTACTCTTCATAACAACGAGGTGGTGAAATCACTAAATTTGAGGTTTTGACGACAAGGTAAGCATACAAATGTGAACGTTTCTTTCTCTGTTCTCTGAAACTGCTCGTACCCAATTAAAGTTTTAGGATACTTGTTCCAAATTGTACGACATGAACGAGATGAACTAATCGATAGTGCAAAGTTATGTTCTGAGGTGACGTTTTCGTCGACGGCGCTGTCGTAGATCTCTACTTCGACGAGTTTCAAGTCCTGTTCTGAGCTGCGCTCTTCTTTTCAACTAGTCTCTTTTCCTCCAGTTCCCTCTGTACTGCTGGCGCAAGTTTTGGAAGAAGCCCTGTCAACGTACAATTTCAGTAAAATTGAATGCCTGCTCGTACGACGGTGGGGAAACCGATAATGTAATTTGTGATAACGGGCTTAGGTCCTCAAAACGCACCGTACACCGGTGGCTCAGTTGGTTGAGCACCAGGCTGCTACGCGGGAGGTCGCTAGTTCGACAGATATAAAGTAACTTCTCAAAACAGATGTACGAATCAGAATAAGAGAATTTTTATGCTTTCAAGACAAGCAGTTTCCTGTTTCTCGTTTGAAGTAAACGCGAGGTTAAATCTCTCTGATATCTACAGTCCTGCTGGTTTTGGTCGAATAAAAGGAAGTTTAAAGAGCGACTGTTGTTGCAAAAGTTGCTAAAGGTATCAACGACTCATTCATTTTTTAACCTGCATTTTCCTATTTATGGCAATTCCTTACCTAACCTCTGTGATATCTTGATAGCTTTTTCTAATTTTCTCTGTTGTTTTCTGCAAACACCTTCAAAAAGAGGACACACTCAACTTGCAATCGAAGAAATCAAAATACAAAAAGTAGACTCTTCACAAGAACTTGACTTTGGGTCTGCCAAAGTTGCTGTCAACATTCAATAATGCCCATAACCCAGTATCAATTCTTTTTATGATTACTTTTACATTGAATCAAAAGATCACAAATAAACGTCTGTACTCATTATTGCCGCAAGAGACTAAAGTGACTTTTTCACAATCATATATGATTTATTCATAATTTATGCAAACAGAAAAAAAGGGGCAAAATGAGACTTCGTACCTGTTACTCGTCGATTGATAATATATCCTCTTGGAGACATAAACTGCGACAAGAATAGCACATCCTGAGAAATAAAAAGGAATAAAATAGTTGTATTGACTTTTCTTAAATAAATTTCAATATACTAAATGAGTATTTTGTAACCTGGATACAGAATAGTACTTCACTTGCATATACCGGTACCTCTATGTTACAAAATACTGTTAACATTCGTCACAGTATCCTTGGTGAACCATTATCATACGGCTGCCATGCTGGTTTTAATTTCGTTGCCTAGGATTTTTGCTAAAGTTCCCTAACATCTAGTGATATTGGAGAAATTTTAAAAGTGCTTCTGAGTGATGGATTGTGACCACAAGTGGATTCTTTTGTTTTCTTGGGAGGTGCTTTGTCCAAATTTTCAAGTTACGTGTCGCTAAAGGAGTGTCGCTACAAGAGTGAAGGCATTACAAAATTAATGTGATAGAATTAACAGACGTGAAAGAGAAAAGGTCACAACTTTATTTGCTGGTCATGTCATAAAAATACTCTATTGATGGCCGCCAGTACATGCAGATGTCCGATCTCACCCATAGATTGATGACTTGTAAAGGGTATTTGAATATGTAAATAGAAAATGCGCAATACAAGTTCATTACCATTACCAAAGAAACCAGAGATAGGTGCCCGCCTGATGGGCCTTCTAGGCTCGTAGCAGACTTTACCTTACCTTACTATTACCAAAGGGGTTCTCTTCCATAAAATGCGAGGAGAAGGCTGAGTGACACAAATGGGCATTGGATCTGCAAATTTGCGTACCAATGCTTATTCAAGGCCTTCCATGTTTCTGTGGTATGAAGTGAACAAGAGTACTGCTAACCCCTCACCCCCCCCCCCCCCCCTCCTTATCACCACCCCCCTCCCCAATGGGATGCAAGTCCATCGCAGGGTCCCAGCAGTAGGTAACTGGTACCAATTTATACACTTTGGAGAGAGATGGTTCAAACTACATGGCAACAGAGGCAGGCGTCAAAGCCATGGCTTTGAATATTACTGTATTGCTACTCTCAAAACGTGATCCCACTGAAGCTGCAACATGTAACTAAATACCACATAGAAATGTTTTTAAATATGTTAACTTGCCTTGTAAGTAAATGTGATGTCTCTGCTACAAATTGGACAGCCAATGTCTGCTTTGTTTATTTTATCTTCTGTGAGAACTGAAGCCTTGACTCCTAATAAATTTATAATAAATTATAATATACATATTATTGTAAAATTATATATCAACCTACACATGAAATCAGACTAGTAGTGACTAAATTGCAACGTTTAAGTGGTGAAAAAATTTAAAATGTTAAAGACTAAATACCACAAAATGCCCTCAATAGTCAATGCTGCTCTCACCCAGCGTGTTTTGCGTGTTGAAGTGTTTCACACCATTCAGAAAAGAAGTTGGTTTCACGGTTAATGGAGAGTCATATGTTCCGCAAATCTTTGAAAAAACTGCACAGCTAGACGTTCTGATGCAGCTTAAACTAAAATTCCGCAATGAAAGGAGAGAATTAACATGGTTCACGGAAACAATTTTGAGGCATTTCAGTCGAGGAAACAGACCACTCGCGGCCATGTTGAAAGCTGTGAGGAGATTGGAGACTAAATTTCTTTGTAATGCCGCTGTAGCTAGACACTTACTCGCAGGCTCGCTCACATGGGAGTCGTGATTGAAAACATGATGGCATATGTATTATTTTGTCGAAATGATATTTTCTCCGTTAATTTGGAAGATTGTCACATAATTGAAAACGAATCAATTAATTGATAATGTTTCAGAACAGCAACGGGCATCTCAAGCGGAAGCGAGTCGGCTTCTTACTGAGTCGTCGTAAGATGAGAAAATCCATTTTCGATACCTTCGCTCAGTTATGCGGGCACGTTTTATTTTGAGCTTGTTTTGATGCCTCAGATATGTGGATTATTATGTTTTCGCACCTCTGCCGATGCTTTCTTTCTTCGCCAGGCTTAAATTTTGTTTTTTTTTTCCTATTCGATCTTTACAGGAAAACTGGAATCGACTTAATCGTGGTAAGTGACATTATACATTTCTTGTATTTGTAAACGGACTATCCCTTGAATATCTTTGGTTGATTAATCACGTCAAATATTTTGTTTAGGTCTTTTCTCCTAATGATTAACTTTTCAAAGTTGTATTCAGTATCGTATGCGAAAACCAAGTTCATAAGCAGGTCCTATCTCGCATTATAGTCGCCTGGAAAAGTTTAAAAGCACTTTGGCTAACTAATTTTGGCAAAGACCTGATCCAGAAAAAAACTTCTGCTTCGTCATGATGTAAAATTTGCACACAACTGGGCCTTTTGAAATGAAAGTCGCGGGGTTTTGTTCGAGCAAACAGATTAGAATTTAAGTAATTTCAGAAACTGCGTCTGAAATTGAAATTTACGATTCTTAGGACTTTTGTTTTCATTCTGTGGGGGCGTAGTCAATTGCATCTATATTATCTCGCCTTTGCTTGTATTGTCAATTAGTTTTATCGTATTAGAAGTAATCCTCTTTGCTTGGTTGGTTAATTACCCTGACGAAATAATTTTTACTCTTTAGGAGGTTAAGAAATTCTAGCTAGAAAATTATTTGATTTAGCCCATAGTGCTTCTTTATTTAGCGTGCCTTTTTACTCAGAATTTTAGAAACTTTCCATTCACCTTTTTTCTGTCAAAATCCTCACAAGCAACAGAAATAAGTGCCCTGTCGTCTTAGTGTAAAATATTGCCAAAATTAAAATGTACTATCGATAAAGATCTAGTTGATGAAAATTAAAAATAGTTGTTGCAAGTTAAAAGTAGTTGTTATAAATTAAAAATAGTTGCTACTTACTAAAAATAGGTGCTGCACATTCAGTGCCCTCTTCATGTGATCCTAGTTACCAGGGGCCAGTTGCAGGAAGCTTCGTTAGCACTAACTTTTGGTTAAGAGATATTGATAAAACCTGTAGGTTTCCATGGTGTTTAACGCCAGTTAGTGCTAACCATGCTTTGAGCAACCCGGGCCAGGCTGTCATTCCTGTGTTTTTTTGTCTGTTTCTAGGGAAAAGTACAGCAGAGACCCTCCCGGGGGCTTGGGGGAAAAAGAGAACATGGCTAATTTGAACTGGGAACAGGGGAACAGAGACAAAAATATCTTAGGGAACAAGGGAACACAAAGGGATCAAAAAGCTGAGAAAAAGCTTGGGAACACATAAGTCTCTGTTACGAGCCTGAAGGCCCCTTAAGGCGGGCGCTTATCTCCGGTTTCCGTAGCATGAAGCGACTAGGAGCATTTATGCTCCCCCCTGGATGGGATGCTAGTCCATCACAGGGTTACCCCCAGAATTATGCCGGTACCCATTTATACACCTGGGTGGGTGGAGAGAAGCACCGTGAGAGTAAAGTGTCTTGCCCAAGAACACAACACAATGTCCCTGGCCATGCCCCGAACCCGGACAACTCGATCCGGAGTCGAGCACACTAACCATGAGGCCACCGCGCCTCCCACAACACATGCAAGGGGAACACATGCAAGTTTTTAAAAGGAATCACTGAGGGAACAAGGGGTTTCAATAAAATTCATTAAAATTTGAAGTTGCAACTGGTTAATTTGTGTAGAGTAACTGACTGTTGTCATTGTGAAAGTGAATTTTAAATTTGGGTTTGAAAGAATCTGTCTTTAATAAGTAATCTTTACTTTGATTTAGGGCAAACAAGTAGCTGAGGTCTTTGGGTGAAGTAGTCAATGTTTTTCGTCGGTGCAGTACCTATTGAAACCCATGATCTTTAATAATTTCCCCTTTAATTAGTCATCTTACTGTTGAATTTACTCAGGTTGACTTGGACAGATCGTTAGAGGAACAAGGACCATTTGACCTGATCATTCAGAAACTGACAGAGTATATGGCAGCTGCCATAAAGGGAAGCAAAGATGCCATGAAAACATTAAAAGGAGTGGAGGTTGTTGTTTGAGAAGCATGTGTTTGTGTGTGTGATGAATATGAGATTATACCTGACAATAAGAATAAATTACCATTAATTTTCCACTAATCTCACTTTCATTCATAGCCCAGGTAACTTAAAGCACACAAACTGTAAATGGTCTATTTGAAATGATAGAAACAGGCATTTTTTTAAAGTTCTCAATTATAACCCTTTCCTCCTAACGTTTGAGTTTAGGATTTCCCGTTTGAGGACTTAAATTAAAACACCATTTCACTCAAGAAAATTGTTGTGATTGATTCTCAAGGAGAGATTGAATTGTAGAAAGTTCCATCCCTGTTTGATTGCTCTTGGCTGTACTATTTTTTATTGAAAATAGTAAGACTGTATTTGACTATTTTTGTTTTGATTTTGGCAATCCTAGTTGTACATGTGTGGTTGCTATGGCAATGTATCTGGGATAATCTACATGTACACAAAATTGTTATTTTTCTTGAGTCTATCACTGTGTGAACTGTTGGGAGCTATTTTTCTAGGGTGCAACGTTTCTTGTGAAATTTATAAAAAATTTAAAAATAATATTTTTTCTTCAGATGTACATCAATGATCACCCAGAAGTCATTGTTATTGATCCAATGGAATCTGTGAGAAAATTGTTTGACAGAACAACAAGTTACCAGATTATGAAGGAATGTGAAATCTTGGAGGAAGGTTGGTTATACAAAAATACTCAAATAATTGTAATTTATAAAATAATATGGTAATATGATAATTATTTATACGGAGGAGGTGAGCCTTTGTACTTATGACTTGTGAAATTATCAGTGAGTTTTACAAAGTACGGTAATAAGTTTTCTGTAATATCAAAATATTATTACCAACTTGAAGATTAGTGCATTTTTTTTGTATGCAATGTGACCTTAGATAATCTTGCCAGCTGTCCCTCTCATGAAGTACTACTTACTATTGATTTTGGTTGTTATAAATTTATGAAGGGGTAGTTTCTATAGAAACTGTGGTGCTGCGTCGGTGGGGAAGTAGTATACAAAAATTTGGTTTATCAACAGAGTTGATAATGTAAATTGACCACCGTACAGAGATTCTAAAAGCTTTTAGAATCTCTGTACGGTGGTCAATTTACATTATCAACTCCTTTGATAAACCAAATTTTTGTCATAAATTTATGTTTGTTTGTTTTCTGTTTTAGGAGTAAGGGTGCTTATTCCAAATTTTGCGCAAATCGATGAGCTGGATTTCAAGCAAAACTTAAAGAAAATCGAAAATGCCGGGGTCTCATACCCTATGGGTAAGCTGCCTTAATTGAGTTTGTGTTTTGCATAGCTGTCAACTGTCTCTGTCAACAATAGAAACAAAGGCACTTCTCTCTAAACTTCAGATGGAATGTGCCTTGGCTGATTTGATTTTATCAACATCTTATTTTTCTGACTGCCAAATGAATACTCATTCACCCCTTAAGCGACCCTCATAGACCAAATCGGCTTAAACTCATTGTACAGAACTCTTTCACCCTTTCATTGAACTAGCCTCTTTTTTGCTCTAAATCATGGCATCTAAAAATTTTGAAACAGATGAAAAGTGGCAAAGTGATGATGTTACATTTGATTTCTTGTTATTGCTTAAAACAAAGGAACCTCAAATTATTTCACCCAAGAACGTTTAGCCCCAGACTTTTCCTGCTGATTTGACTGTCATTTTTGAGAAATATCTTCGAATCAGTAATCAGTAGCTCAGTCTCCAATTTGCACACCTGTGCAGGCAGCATGTTGTGGCATATCCATGGGTTTATTAGAATAATCACATTTTTCTGTCAATTACATTGAAACAGGTTCTTTTTTAGTACCCTTCAAACCAGTAATTTTGGGGTTTTTTTGTGGTCAGTTACAATATTCCTGCAGGTTGAAGCATAAAAGAATCTATGTGTACCTCATGGACTTCAGGGTGAAAGCTACATGAATGTAGTTACAAAGAGTGGCGCTGCAAAAATGTGCACATTAATAGGCATGTTGAACTGTGCCTCTAGGTTTATATCACTTGCTTTTAAGTTCTTGTTGAGATGTCACAATGTTTCCATCTTGAATCCTTTTTGACACCTTATGTATAATAATTTATATTGTTTGACTTTTTCAGTGTGTAAAACAGTCATTGGACACGGATCTGAGTCTTGCCACGAGGTAATTCCACAATTTCATGAAACAAACGTGTTACATGCTAAAGGTCTAAAAAAGTCTGTTTACGAGCCAAGTGCCCATCAGAGCCGGAGCTTATCCCGGTTTCTGTGGCATGAAGCGACTAGGAGTAATCTTTTTTTACTCCCCCCTGGATGGGATGCCAGTCCATCACAGGGTTACCCCCAGCATTTCGCGGGTACCCATTTATACACCTGGGTGGAGAGCAGCACTGTAGGAGTTTTCAGTGTCTTGCCCAAGAACACAACACAATTTCCCCGGCCATGACCCGAACCCAGACCGCTCGATCCGGAGTCGAGCACACTTACCATGACATATGCTAAAAGTATTGTGATCATATCATATCATATATCTTCATTTACCCTCGGATTTTAGTTTAGAGTGGCTTGGTGTAGCTAGTATCTCTGAGCATTTACCCTCACAACCATGATACATCACAGAAGACAAACCACAACCCCGGCAACTACAGTGTACATGCCCTACTCTTTGCCACGGGATTATGAACATTGAAGGGTTGTGAGACAGGGCCTACGGTTTATCATCCTTATCGGAGAAGACTAGAAAGTCTAACCATTTGCAGATGTCCTTAGTGAATTTACAAAGGCAGCACTTTCTCCTCAGTTACATGTATTTAAAGACCCTGGTGTTGGTCCCGCTGGAGTTGAACTCACGACCTCCCGTGTCACACCCCGGTGCTGAACCATCTGAGCCACTGGTGCTAAACAATGCACTGGTACTAAATGATGGGGGCTCTGGGCAAATTTGTCCCTACTGTCTTTACTTACATTGACTGCATGGTTTCAGATGGCAGTTATTTTTAACGAGGAAGGACTGAAGGATCTGATGCCTCCTTGTGTTGTTCAGCAGTTTGTGAATCATAATGCTGTGCTTTTTAAGGTGGGTTATAATAATTTGTGAGTGAGATTTGTGAAAACAAGAGATGAACTCTGGGCCAACAAATATCCAAGGACCCTTCAAAGTCTAGTTGTGATATCTAATCACTGACCTACTTGAAACTTTGTGGGTTAATGGATTGTATGAATCTGTGGGCTTAAATGACTATTGAAATACATTAATATTGCTTAACTGCATCTCCCATCTCAGGTATTTAATAATAGGTTAACAAATGAATGAACAACTCATTTCTGGCATTAACCAAAAGGTGCATGTTACGTTAAGTTGGGCTCTGCCTAAATCATATGTTCCCAACTTGAACCCTTTTTTATTTTCACAAGCAACCTTGGAATGAAAAAAAGGATCATTCTATCTTCTTAAGTTCGTGGTGAAAAGATTTTGACAAAAACAGCAGTTGACATTGTGAAAGGGAAGATCCAAGAGGAGAGTAATGCCAAAAGTGCATCTCTTAACTGGGATGAGGAATGAAACTTCTTAAGGAGGCTCGAAATAGTTTCTCCTTTTTTCAAACAAATAAACATATTCTGTCCTTAGATACAGTTAGGGCAATCATATCAAGACGAAATTTGGCCAGGGTATTAAGTACCTATTGTAGATTTCTCACATTATGTTTTCCTCCAAAATAATGTTACCATGGCAACGATATTAGACATTTCTTTGAGCCTTAAAATCAACATATGTGGTCCTTTTTGAAGAAACGGGACGGTGAAATTTTCCCATTCATCGTTACCAGATAATGTTAGAAATTCTCTCTAAAATATTTAAAATTCAACAAAATCTGTAGGTCAGTTTTTCAGAAAAATAAGTTTTTTTGAATTGTGTCTCTAATTATTTTTTTCACCTACAGAATTTTTTTAAATTTGAAAGACAAACGGTTTAAATTAATCTAAGCTAACATGCAAAAAATCAAAAAAATTCACCGTCCAGAAGCAGAGATATAAACGAGTAAAGTTGCAAAATCAGGAAAAATTAGGGGGTTACAAGATTAGCATTTACGCATGCGTCACCCGCTCATTCGAGTCCGCGCGCGAGTGGAGCTACAGGTCAACACAAACGGATTTAAGTAACTATTACACCGTTTAAGTAGAATTTTCGTAGTTTTCGTGAATAGGAAATGTCTATTTATATGCCATGTTTATAGGAATTGGAGAAAGGTAAGCGAAATTAGCGGTATTTGTTTATTCCTGGTGACCCATTTAAATCATAAGCTGACGCAAGCAGCTAACGAATTGCGTGTGTGGCTTACGCGCGCGCGCTTAGCTGAAAACCCTTTCGAGCCTCCTTAAGATCTGTAAAGCAGTACTTTTTTAGATTTATTTACCTCTCTACAGTTCCATAACCAGCCCAAAATTAATCTTCCTTAATTCTGTCTGATATTTCTCCTTAAATACACCAAAATGTTGTTTAACTTCATCTGATGTTTCCCCACAGTGAAAGCAAAAATATTGTTTGACTGTTTTAATCATATTCTTCTAAAACAAAACCACAATATTGTTTGTAACTCTCTGTCAGATTTTTCCACGACAAGTACAAAATATTGCTCATAATAACTCTTTTTTATTTTTCTCCTCAACGTGACAAAAATCTTACTTAAAGTCTTCAACAGCAAAAGAAAAATAAGAATGTTTGCATGTGTAACCTTGTGTGTTTCTGCAGTGATCCCAAAATATTGTTGAACTCTGTGCATTATTTCTCCATAGGTAGACCAAACTGTTGTGGAATTCTACCTGATATTTCTCGGCATTGTTCCAAAAAAAATTATTTAACAGACTAGTATTTCTGATGATGTTCTCCTTGATATTGACTTTTGTCACTACCTCGATCACCCTGAGAGGTCCTCTTATTATTATTGATTCTATGTCATGTTTAGTAAATAAATTGAATTGAATTAATTAATAAGCCAATGTTTTCTGCAGGTCTTTGTGGCAGGCAATAACCACTACATTGTGGAAAGGCCATCCATCAAGAATTTCTATATCACTGATGGTAAGTACTGGTCAGCAGGATTTTAAAACCTTTTATGACAAAATTCATCAGATATTCCAGTTGCTGATGGAGTGGTCCACTAATAACTGCCATGTAACAATGCTGTGATGTTTTTTCTGTCAATAGCAAAAGATAGGAAGACAATATTCTTCTCATCGCATGATGTTTCCAAACCAGATTCAGGGTCTTATCTTAGTAAGGTGAGTCAACTTTTGAATTTACTTTTTTATTTATTGTTTGCATGGACTCTGAAGTGCAAGGTGATTACAATAGTTTTTGGTGCTCCACTTGGTATTATCAAGTTCTGCCAGCTAGGCCATATCACTGGAAAATTCCCTCTAAAATTGTGAACAAGAGATCTGAGAAAAGGCCTTCTGTTTATCATCCTTAACCATGAGCCATTTGCAGATATAATTACAAAGGCTGCACATTGTTTTCAGTTGTTTAAGTCCCTGTCAGTGCTGGGATTGACTGGAGTTGAATTCAGGGTCTCCCACGTGGTAGTCTAATATTGTGAGGCCTTTCTAATTGCGCCAATTCGTTGGTAGTTAACCTTCAGTTCACCAGTGTGTGTGAAATAAAGTGACTGTACTTACTGGGTCTCTTGATAACATCTTTTATTTCAAATCTCAATCAGCATTTGTTTGTTAATTATTGCTGTAAATGATATTATTCTTGTAGCTGTGCACTGACCATACCAAAGTCCCAAATAGTGTTTTGTTACTGGTTGACGTTGGCTTCTCTTGGTACATGTATGAGCATGCTAGGTGTCAAGATTGTTGTGAGCTTCATTGACAGCTTTAAGAAATTAGATTGGCATCTAGGGTGCTCCTTCTGTTATGGTTAGATTCTTAGATCTTCATATAGAAGGATGATAAACCTTAAGTCCTATTTTTTACAACACTTGGTCTTAATTATTATGACCAGATTTAGCCAAGCCTAAGCACGGAGCCCCCGTTTCACTTATTCTTACAATAAGTTAACCTGGCTTGAGCCTGCGATTCAATCGAAAACCAGTACCTGGTCAGCGGTCAACTTAAAAAAAGCAGACCTCGATGAGCTTTAAACTTGAGCCCGCGAAGTGGTCTCGTGATACTGGTCAGCGGATACCTTGATGTGACAGGTGTCAATTTATCATAACATGGATGTCCAATATCGGAGATCTTCCCGCCAAAAACCGCTGGTTACACCACAGAGTTTCACATTGGCATACCAAAGCACAGATGGATTACCATTTTATCTTACCAGTGGTGCTCCGCGCGCCCGGCTTTGGCTCACGGAACTCCGCTATAAATTGTGCAAGATCTTACATAACACACACATTGACACTCAGTTTGCTTAGTTTGTTAGAAAGCGTCAACCAGTAACAAAACAGTTATAAGTATTCGTACGAAACCGCTCACCAATTGGAGGAGGGAGCTACTGGTCAGCAATATACGTGTGGTTAAATTATTTTATTAAAAAAGGGCGTCGAAGAGGAATGTCAAGTAAACTGGTTGGCGTCAAGAGGTGTGATATTCACAAGTAGTAGTTTCTTACATAATAGACTCTAACTAATCCAACAGGAAATACACCTACAGTATCTACGGCATGTAATCAACAACTGGAAGAAACGCATGTGGTGTAGTCATGGCCTACATTCTGGAAAGGGCATATATGATTTGTTAAACATTTTGTTGACTGCGCAACGAGCAATTTGGTTACAAAGACCTGTGGAAAAACACTGTTTTTGTATTAAAACAATTTGCATATGATTGACAGTAAAAAAGCAACCTTAATAATAAAAAGAAAGTTTTGGTTTTATTAATAGTTGGATGACGATGATAACGATGACAGTGTCACTACTCCTGATGAAAACCTTGTTTTGAAACTTGTGCGAAAGCTACAACCAAAGTTGGTAAGGTCCTACACCTCTTTTAATTAGCTTTCTCTGCTGTCTCATTCAAAAACAACAGCTGTAAAGAAGATGAGAAACTTATCCTAGCTACTAACGTTCATGAAACCTTAAATTTCATGTTGTTGTTTTGTAGGGAGAATGGAAAAGGGATGACTTTATGTGCAAAGATCTGCACTTGCTTTTTCGTTTTTTTAATGTGCAGTTTTGGGGCATTTTCGATGCTGTTGCTTTTTTCATTGTTTTTAAGCATTTATTATTTCTGTTTCATTTCTAGAACTTAACTATGTTTGGTATTGACATCATTGTGGAAAAAGGAACGGGACACCATGTTGTTATCGATATAAATTATTTTCCTGGTAAGTAGTTGGACGTCTGCTTTGTTTAATATTTTCTTAGTTTCTAGGGAATTGGAGGAGGGAGGCAGTTGCGTTGCTTAACGATGTCGTTTGAGGGTTTTTCCCATTAAACATTCTTTCAAAGAAGCTGTGTTGTTGGTATAAACCAGAGATAGGTTGGTTGAGAACCGGGCTGCCATGCGTGAGGTCGTGAGTTCGACTCCGGCCGGACCAACAATCAGGGTCTTAAAAAACTGAGGAGTGCTTGGCAAACCCTTATATCTCGACTGCGCGCCATTTTCAACGGAAGAGCGCTTGCTTGCGGGCTACAAATGGTTAGACTTTCAAGTCTTCTCGGATAAGAACCATAAACCGTAGGCCCTGCCCATCTCACAACCCTTCAATGTTCATAAAATCTGTGGGACGTTAAAGATCCCACACACTAGTCGAAAAGAGTAGGGCATGTAGTTCCCGGTGTTGTGGTCTGACCTTTCCTTCAGTAATGTTGTCGGCTTGGCCTAATCTTCCGAATGGACTACTGATCGATGAGACCACATAACAGCAAAACAGACAGTATAGTCAAATTCATGGAGTCCAAGGGCTGAAACTGTTCTGTCCACCTAGTATTGATACTGAATCTGTAAATAAATAAATATATATAAAATGTCGAAGCTGTTTAAAATAAACTGGTAAACTAAGGCCAAGTCAAAAATGTCATTGGCTGAGTTAATTGACAAGCAGGTCTTTTTAATTAAGGTGGCTGTCTTAATTTCCAAAAGATTGATATAATTATCTGACTTTGCTTTCCTTTGCTAGGTTATGAAGGAGCGCCATCATTTCCAGTTGATTTTGCAAAATACGTGCACGATTTACTCAACAATCCACACAAAAAGGAAAGGACATCAGTAACCCCTATCTTAATTAGTTGACAATATTCACTCTCAAGGACTCATGTCTTGTGTATTGTAGATACATTGATGTGTACATTAAGTAATGGTCCGGCTAAGAAGCAGGCAGAAAAACAATAGCCCGCGGCAATAGCGACGGTTAGTTAAAATGTGCCAACATTTTTAATCAAATTAAGTTCGGCTGTTCCCATTGGTGTAAGCAGCTAAAAGCGCGAAATTTGAATTTCAATGAAAAATGTAATCGACTTGCCGTCTAAAAAATTAGATTCTGTTTCGTAGAACAAATCATTATGCCTTCAAAAACTATGTTTGTAAATATCGTCAAGATTCTATGCGCCATTTGCCGATTGGCGAATGGCGCATAGAACAATGCCCAAATTTGGCCGAGAGACAGAGATCAACGGCATGGGGAAGAAGAAATCCAAAAAAGGCTTTTTTTTCTTTTTTTTCTCATCTTTTTTCGACATTTTCCGATATTAGCCAATCAGATGCCTCGATTGGAGCAGCAGCTTCTAAGTACTTTTGCCGCTGGGCTGCCTGCTTCTTAGCCGGACCATTACTTAAACACTGGATACCACTTTCCTAGGTAAATTATGCTAATTATTTTAAAATATTCAACGTCACAGCGAGGCTTTCATAAATTGGAATAATGGCCATTCGTTATGCATTACCGAAAATAAAGTCTCGATACGAGAAACAACCGTTGCTATTACCTCAAACTGTAAGTTCTTTTTAACATCTATATGTAAATAAAACCACAAAAATGCACGGAACCCGACTTTGATCATTTTCGAAGAACAGCCTTTCTCGACAAAACAAAAAACAATTTCTTTCTTGAAAATAAGTTTATTTTGACTATCTCATATCTTATTTTCATCAATTTTAACAAGGTATTCTGCCAATCAAATAGTCTGAATCTGGTCACTAACATGATAAATTTTAAAATTGGGCTTGCCAAAACTGAATTAAATTTTCTTCAAATGGTTATGGAGGGATGCAAATTGAGGGGACTCTAAGTCTGTAAGTCTCGTCCACTTTGAAATATCTTATAAGTTTCAGGAGAAACAGCGCTGCAAAAAACGCTTATGCAAAATTTTGGAGGGCAAAAACAGAGAGTATTATGGTATTTTTGAAAGTGGCTTATTCACGTGACTGGACTGGAACGGCATGAAAAAGAGGCTGAGTCGGGATCTTTTGTTATCCGTAAGTGAATCTCTCCAATATAATCGTGAAAACACGAACAAAATCTATTCTGTAACTGGTGAAGAAAAGGTTCCTTAAAAACACGTTCATATCCAGCATAGAATAATTCATATGAACAGCAGGTAATTGTTTCTAATTGATAGGCCTCTGTCCATTCACCTTATCAAATAAACTGTTCACCTCATCAACTAAAGTTAGATATTTTAATTTTTCAAAAACTTGAAAATTGGATCGCGTTAATTCCATCCGAGGATTTAAAATAACACTTTGACTAAACTTGTAGCTCATTCATTTGAGAAACAAAGTTGCAACATTTTACTCAGTTGACCATGAGCAAAGGATTAAACAGAAAGAGTCGATCACGTTGTGGGCCAAAGCATTGTAAAATTTTTATTAATCGTTGTGCTATAAGTAGTTAAACCTGGATATGGAAATATTTCGAGTATGTTAAGATTGAAGTTTTGATAACGAATAGAGATTTAAAAATTAAAGATCCATTGTGACATGAAATCATTGCCTTGATTTGAGTTTGCCTTACAACAGCGTTAGTTTCATTCCTCGCCAGAACATGGCTTCCCCTTGGAAACTTAGGGGCATTGAGCAAAAGGACGGGGAAGTTTTTCGCTTTGAGCATGCGCACTTAAAAGTTAACTGTCCATACCTAATGCGCGTGCGTAGCCTTGGCTGTAACTAAAGGTACTGTCAGAGGAATAGCCTACAACACTTCATGACCAAGCTGCTATGATCTATGTTATGTTGACCCCGTTCTTTATTGCTTGTAAGTAATTGCAGGCTAAATTGTAACTCTTTGCAGAATTTAAATGTCTGGCGCGGATTCCAACCCCCTGCTAGCAGTTTTGCTTGCTCGATTTTGGCGTTCTCGAGAAAGACTCCGCACGAATGGAGTAAGTTCTTTATTGACTATGCGCTGCACTGAAACATGATGTTTCCAGGATACACTCTCGAACCCAAGCCTAATATGCCAGATCTCGCCCCAATCTTCGTTTTTCACGGCACAGAGGGCTCAATAATTATTATAACCATCGGTTTTGTCACTAAACGGATGCTCGCACTGGAAAAACCGGTTTGACGAGAGAAAACAAGATTGATTAGTCCAGAAGCTCGGGCCGCGGCGGCTTCAAAGAGTTGACGCGAGTCAGGCAGAGCCTCCTTTTCTCCTCCTCAGTAAAGAAAAAGACAAAAGGAGGCTCTGCTTGCAGGGTGGGATTCAAAGCAATCTTCACAATTGAAAGGTTAATTAAGGTGTCTCTTCATCCACTCCCATTGTATACTGTTAAGTTCACAAAGAATTTTGTCCTCGCCTGCATATTACTTTCCAGGAATTAAAAATGAAGGTCATTTATTTCGTTTTCGAGATAAAAGCATTTAGACAAGACAAAGCGTATTTAAGTTGTCCCTTATGTTGCCATGGTAACATTTTACTATGACGTCTCAATAATGAGTGCATCTTGTTAAACAAAAATTGGCGTTTCATGTCAGTAGCACCATAACATTGCCGCTATTTCCGCTATGCGCGAAAAATTGTTGGAAAGCCAATCCTTGTAGAAAGACAATGAAAAACTGAAACTGAAACTGGATTGAGCCACCTAACTAAAGACTATTATCATATGACCCGTACTGTCCTGCGCGCGCTTTTGTTGTAAAAGTCCCCGTATCATGGCCGTACGCATTTTCTCCAGCGAGGCCGTAATAGTTCACTATCCATTGGATAGCGCAATGACTTATCCACTGGATAGGGGTTTATCCGGCGGATAGCGCTGTCCGTCGTTTGAAAAACTGGGACCTAATTCAGTACTTACAACCAAACGGGAAATAGAGACAACATATTTGATAAGTTGTCTGTGGAAATTCGTTGCTTTTTTTATGAAAACTGCAACACTTTAATATTGACCTACTCAGGTATGGTCGGTCTGGAAAATACTTGGCTTTCACCCGCGAACCTACATTCGGTCCGTACAGCATGGCCCCGAGCTAAATATTTTCCCTCCGGCCGCGCCCACGCAGTCAATAAGTTCATATTTTGAGCAACAAAGCGCAATCCAAAGAATACATATGGATAGTGGTTTTGCCATTATTTGAACTGACCCACGTTGCCGCTTAGCCACGGTTTGCGCGTAACAAAGTAGCCGCTTATCCACGTAGTCGCAATTTTGTGAAGTGTGTTTCACTGACCAGGTATTCCGGCTACAGTTAAGGGCTATATAAGGAGCTTGAAGAATTCGATGTAAGCAAAACAAACAAACTTGTAAGTTTAGGTCTTGATTGGATATCGAGTTATTGTAGCTTAACTAGCTTCAAAGGTATCCTTTGTTCAGAAGAAAACTACATTGAAGTTCGCAACAATGTGTATCCTCCGTAGCCAAAATGGAAAACATTTGCCTACAATTACGTTTCACTGTGTGTATCCTATGAAATCAGACAGGCATGGAAAAAGGAACGGAGATGACCTTTATTTAAGTGTCTAGTCTTCTAGCGAGCACTAATTGAGGACACTGTAAAAGCTGAAATCAACAAATTAACGGAATTCAAGTAAAATGTTGGGTTTGGAGGAGAGGGGAAAACCAGAGTACCAGCAGGAACACCTCTCGGTGCAAAGTAGAAACTCAACCCACATATGACGCCGAGTCTGGGAATAGAACCCGGGCCACATTGGTGGGAGACGAGTGCTTTCACCCCTCTGCTCTCATCACTACGTCATTCCTGCACCCATGATCAGCTAAGATATGACAATAATCTAGTTTTATCGTATATTGAATAGTTCTTGTTTTCTTTACTGTGCGGTATCCATAAGTTTCTGCGCGGTTTTGCTTCTCTCGAACAGCAGTGTGTTGATTTGTATCCCCGGCAACGAGCTTTCATGCGGACAAAAGTATTAAAATGTCACGCAAGTTGTGGTGTAGTGTGGTTTAATGTACATTAAATATTAGCAGTTTTGACAAAAGACAAATTCCTCGTCATCCGTGGCTGACCTCAACCCTTAGTATTTATTCACCCCTCCAGAAGAACAAACATAATTACATATCATGGCGGAAGCTCAAGTGAATTCTTCATTTGGTGGATACGATGACGAGTTTGTAGAGGTTGTGGAAGATGATTTGCTTTGTCCAATATGTCATCTGCCACTAAAGAGGCCTGTTCAAACGGAGTCGTGCGGTCATCGATTCTGTAGGCAGTGCATTGACAGACACTTTAAAAGGTAATTAGTGCTTTGGAATTCTAAGCGATGTTGGCCGTGCTACAAAGTTTACCAATGAAAAGAAATATCAAAAAGCAAACAGAAAAACTAACAAAACCGCACACTGAGACTAGGGTCGAGTGCAAAAATTCTGACTTGACTATTTAATTAATGATATTTTGCGAATCTTTGTTCAGTTTTCCTTCACATCATTTAAACCAAGCAAAATCGATCTTACAACTGATTCCAGTCTCTCGATTTATTTCCCTTCTTGTTCTGCCGTAATTGACCAAATCGAATTTGGAAATTTTGGATAGGAAGTCTTTTAAGCAAGGCAAGAGCACAAGTTGTGGTACACGCCGTTCCCAGCATGCAATGCAAGAAAATTCACTACCGGGATTTCTGCAACAAAGTCACAGAGAAGCAACTTAATGGAAGAGTAGCAAACATGAACAAAACGAATTTTTTCGAAACAAAATGTCATTCTTTCTTGTATTACCTTTTGTCGCAGCGTATCTAAGCGTTTTCAAGCAAGCAACCTTGGACAATACTCCTGTCGGTGTACTTTGGATCAAACTGGCTTGACATGATCGGCCTTATTACAAATTGAAACACTAAATATTTTGAGCAAGAGCCGATATAACGTAGATTTGATTTAGCAATGTGCTATATTTCGGTTGGCCAAACCAGCCTTAGCTTCTTCAGGTACAATGAGAGTTTGCATTGGGTTGCTTCTATGTACATATATCCCACAGCATTTTTCGGTCTCCCAAAGTTTCACTCGTGTTTCTATAACTCGATAGAAACACGGTACATGTTTTCTATTTCTTAAATATTATTCAACACAATGTGGCAATGTCCAAATATGGTTATAGCGCGCTGAATGTTCGTCGTGCGTACTCAACAGATATCCTGCGATATACGGAATTTTGTGTGTCGCGGAGACAAATGGTAGTTTTCCCAGCTTTTTTTCCCAATAAACGTAGAAAATTGTGCTTTGTCATCAATGTGTTGAATAATAAAAACAATTATCCTGCTCAATCTTGCGGACTATCGCCTGATTTTAGCCAACTCGGCCTACGGCCTCGTCGGCTAAGTATCAGGCGATATTCCACGCGATTTCGCAGGATAATTGTTAAATATATGTAAATAGAAGCAATCCAATGTAAACTCTCATTGTACCTGAAGAAGGCTGGTTTGGCCAGCTGAAATATAATACATTACTAAATCAAATCTACGTTGTATCGGCTCTTGCTCAAAACATTATCTAAGGCACGTATACGAAAAACCTAATTAATCGAATAATTGTTCAAAACGTTTACTTATTGCTCAGGGTTTTCGATAGCTTTTCTACGGTGATTGGTAAGGGACATGGCATTTCGTCATCAGTTTTCCTGCTTCAAATTTTCAAACTCCAAATTGTGAGTTTACAAACCAGTCAGTGTGAAATAGAGACTAAGGTCATTTAACAATTTTACCACAATTGCTTGTAATCTTGCAATCTGATTGGCTGATTTGCCGTTGTCGATATAAGAGTCTAGACAACGCTGCTCGCGTCATGCTTGCGTCAATTTGTCACGCAATGTAATAGCCAATCAGGAACGCTCATTTTGGGAAATAAACCAATCATATTGCGAGAAAGTTTTAGACAACGCTTACTCTTTCTTTGAGTTATGATTTTGGTCATGCTCCGAAATAAACACTTTTTATGGCGTCGAATATTGTGGTAAAAAACAAATCGAAAGTGGTTCAGCGTTGTCTGTACTCTTATCGACAACGATATTCGTCTCCACACATCAGCCGAGTTGATGTTAAGTGATTATGGCTGAGTTTAAGTTTCCCTTGGCTTTTGCCAGTAAAAGGAAAAAGCTGGATGGATTTGCTGGTTTGCCGAAGTTTCGGTGGGAAGACCTCGTCGGCCAAGAAGTGATAGGACACCTTTGAAGCGGTGTTTTTGACTAAGTTTCAAACTGAAGAAGAGCCCGCAGAAATTGTAATTGTAAACAAACTGTTAAGTAAAGCCCAGGATTTTACAGCAACGTTAACCAAGGAAGCCAAGATTTTAAATTTCGACTTAGTGAAACACAAAATTTCGACTTTCTAAACTCAAAATTTCGAGTTTGAAACTTTGAAGCAATAAAACTGATCACCAAATGCCATTTCCCTTACGGGCCACCGTACTTTTCAAAGTACCGGGTTTGATAATGAAAGTACCGGACATGGCTATTTTCCTTTGTAAGGCCGATTACAAGCGCAATGGGAAACCCTCGGAAATGCTGTTTGCATTCTTGAGATTGGAGGGGGAAAAGGAAAATTAAACTTTTTGCGTAAATATAAAATGCCATCACAGCGGTTATTCAGTTTTGTAAACAAAATAAGGCGATGTGACTTCTTGTTAGTTTAAAGGACTTATTGCGCGATCGTCAAGTGTTTCTTTAGTCCATGGCTTCCTCAGATACCCAAGCCCGAAAAGAAAAAAAATGGAATAAAAGAAGTCAACGAATCTCAAAACGAAAACCCTGATGGTTATTGCCGCTATTATGGCACAATGACGTACATCCTGGAACATGCACTTCTCCCATAAAAATATCAGTAGATTTAGATCTCAATCGGCGTCACATATCTACGCTATTTCACCCTTTCCCAGGTTAAAATCAGCCAAAGATGTGCATTTTCCTTAATCGCAAAATTTTATTGGTCATATACATGTACGAGTAAGTCGAGAGAATTAGAAAATTAAGTCATGGGCACTTTGGACTAATGCGCCGATCAAATCGAAACTTCAACATCCCACCCCCGGGCATTTGACTACCTTATGCGCCCGGGGAGTGGGGAATTTGACCTTGCCTGCGTGGGTTGGGTGGTTTTGTTTTCGGGCGCCGAAGTCGCTAACAGCTATAAAACGCGTGTTTGGACGAGATGGAAGAGTTTGAAGGAAGCGATATAGCACTTGTGAGCGATTGGCTTACAAGAAAGATCTTCAAAAGTTGTCTTCAAAGGAATTTTGGCTGCGTAATTCGTCTTTGTCAAACTATAGAGTGAATACAATATGGTACTTTTTCACACCCTCCATTTCATTGTTAAAGCTCTGAAAACTGTACGTTTCTGTTAGAGGTAATCAACCGACACTGAACAATTTAAAATACATGCAGTCGTAAACTCTCTAGGCTCTGTTGTACACAGTTCCCTTGTTAAACAACCTTTGCCGTGTTTCGGAGTTAGAGCTGCTTATACTTGCTTATTGACATTGTCCGACTTATTCAATTTTCAAGTTGTGTTTTTGTAGTAGCTCAAGTCTGGCAAGAACGGCATCATCATATAAAGGGTCACGAAACATGTGTTAGCATGTTTATACGCAAGCTTTTTAAGACGACAGGAGCCGACGACGATTGTTCTTTAGTAGGGTATAATTAGACAAATCCGACGATAGGGTAGGGCATTTGAACACCATTTTGGCTCGAGGGGGCGGGAATTTGAACGATCCAATCTTCAAAAGTTCAAATGCCCGGGCTTTGCCCGGGGGGGAGGGGGGATGTTTAAGTTTCGAGTTGATCGGCGTATTTATATCAAGTTGAGGTCTACCTGTAGAATTGAGCCAGTTTTTAAATTCTTTAATAAACAGTCAAGAGACGAACAGGCAACCTTTAACTTGTCCTATGGATCAAACTCTTAGCCGACAGCAGGTAAGTGTTCCCTGGTTGTGAAAATTTGGGTTTATCAAACGAATTAATAATTTGTTTACTGTTCCCTGCATGGTTGTACCAGGCATGATATTTGGTCATGCGATTGTTTTGTTTTAATTCAAAATGTGAGAGGAAGTGAGTTGAAAATGGCCACTAAAACTCACCACAATCCCGATTTCCCTACCTCTCTATCCCTTTTGCAAGCTGAGCATGCGAAAACCTCTCCCTTTCAAATATCGCTTGATGTTCAGTGTTTTTCAGGTTCTAGATTAAGCGTTTCTTGATGCAATGTTGAATTTCGCTTGTGCCTTTCCCCCTTCATCTTTTGAACTTAGGTTGCATTATATAATTACTTCTGATCTAAAAGTATATAGTTTCTCTCCTGCGGCGTAATAGACGTCTTACGCAGGTGGTCTTCAATTTTTCTCTTATTTAGTAAGCTCTTTTTCCTATCCAAGAGCAAAAGAAAGTACCGCTATTTTAAATTGTTTTCTCGTTTTAGGACATATTTTTAGATCGAGCAACGGAGAGAAAGATTCTTTCACTCATTATCAAATGTCCAAGTGAAGGTTGTCAATGGACTGGCGAACTGAGGGCAAAAAATGCAAGTCTTAACTCCTTAATTTAGTAAACATTAATTTAAAATAGAGAAACAAAAACAGTCCCGTATTACGGTAAACTGGAGGTCTTGTAAAGACAAAAAGCTGTCTTCTATCTCAGACGTTGTGCCCTGCTAACATTTCTCTTGTTCTCTAATAATCTACTATGGTTATTGTTAAATGGCAAGCTACAACGATTCTACGAGGATCAGTTCCTCAAAGAAATAAGATACGCGTGAGAAAGAAGCTGGCCTCTATTCGATTTCTGATAATCCTAACCTGACCTTAATTTTTCTATAGGTTTAATTTAGGCTCCAAAAAAA
>NC_090880.1:28967748-28977748 GCF_036669935.1 Montipora foliosa
TGTGAGGCAATTTAGGGCTATTTTGTAGTTTTAACCCGAAATTGCTTCGCATCGACGTTAGATTACATTGTAATGCATATAAGAAAAACTAACCGTGAAAAGGGCTATTACGGAAAAATTGCACCATGAATTACGCCATCCAGGGCTCGCATTTGATTGGCTGTGACAGAAAAGAAATCACCTTTATGGCTCTTATTCAACTTCATGTACTAATTTCATTTTCTGCAATTTGGGGGGGGGCACTTAACTGCAACAATTCGGGCTTCGAGGGGTTTTGACCCATTGACCGATAAGTTATAACCATAAGTTATAACAAGAGCTCAGCGCAATCGCAGGGTCTCGGGTTTGATTCTCGAGAATCTCAAGACATCGATATTACAGCATGGAAACATATTTACTAAAAATTCTACATTTCAGAGAGAAATAGAATATCATGGGTACCAGCCTCCCAAAGAAAGAAGGGAAGAAAAATAAGGACAACAACAATATATATATATGGGTTAAGTGAACATTGGTTTGTGCCAGTTAAGTCAGTAAGTGTTCAAGAAGAGATTTGGGTATAATAAACACTTTAAAGTCTCTTTCACGAAATGAATTCAAGCAAAAGACGTTCGGGTTTGTAACAAGTATACTCGGAAATGGCTTCAGTTTGGAAACACATCTCGACGCCAAACGTCGATGGATTGGGCAGCCAAAAAACTGATTATAATAAAAGACCTCAAGAAGTGTATTCCTTATTGATCTCCTGTACAATAGGTTTTTAAAAGGGCATCTGCATGAGCTTCACACCCGATAAAACACTCCTCATTGAAATTCTTTGCATAAAGAATAGTAATGAGGCCCGGCTTGTTTTTCTTGCATGCTAATATCTTCCCCTCACATTTTGAACCTTCGTTCGTACTCTTGAGGAATACACTTTTTGTGCAATGTTTTTGAAGCCGTTAAAAAAACTAGCAGCACGTGTTTTATCGATCGAGTCTACAAAACACTCGGCTACGCCTTGTGTTTTTAAACCCTATAAAACACTACTGCTCGTTTTTTGAACATTGCATTAAGCAATTCCTGACCATTTGATCTGACTCAATTTGCTTCTGAATTTTTGAGATTTTCAGTTAGGCGTTAACCCCCGTGCAAACGGGCATAAATTTGTTGGCCTACAACTTCCAACATTGTTGGGTGTTGCATGTTTCATCTGTTTGCACACGCTGTTGCATGTTGTTGGGACTTGTTGCACGAAGTTTGAAACTGGTCAAACGCTTGAGCCAACAACTCCCAACATTTCTCAGTTTTGGCCCGTGATCGCCGAAGCGTAGTGCAACAGTGTTGGACCGTTTGCACATCTCACGCAGGCGCATTACATACGGACTCCATGGAGATAGCCATGCAATGATATGTTGAAAACAAGATGGCAGCCGAATTTTGTAAGTTTACAAAGTCTTATGGTTCGTATCGTTCCCATAATACACTGTACGTCCTTACATTGTTGGGAGTTGTCGCGTCCGTTTGCACGGGGCTTTAGAGTCAAAATATGGATTTAATGCTTTTGTTATCATTGAACTGCATTTTTTCTACTTGATTTTTAGTCTCATCGAAGCGTTTGTGGAAAATTCCCAGTTGATTGTCCAAATGCCTGTGGATCGAGGGAGATGAGGGAGAGGGTTTGTAAATAGTTCATTGTTTTAAGAGCCGCAGCACTGGATTTGAAGACAATTATGTTATTAAGTATGGCTTTTTTTTTTTCGGATTGCGATCTGCCAAACTATAACTTAGAGAGTTCTTCTGGATCGGAAGCGATGTCATGGCTACTAGGCTCCGACAACAATTGCGACGGCTTTTTTTTTTTCGGATTGCGATCTGCCAAACTATAACTTAGAGAGCTCTTCTGGATCGGAAGCGATGTCATGGCTACTAGGCTCCGACAACAATTGCGACTATTGAACCTGAACTTGCCCACAAGAAAAAAATCAAAAGTGATATTTTACCTTCGTTATAGTGTACGTAAGTTAACACAACGTGTAGTGACCTTAGAACTGAAAAGCGGTCAAAGTATAGCCTCCTTATTGCCTCTCGAGCTCGTTTGAATATGCTCTTTGTCATGTTTGATCTATTCTACATAATTCTCAATCCATTTTTATGACAGGTCCTAGACCATATTGAGAACCAATGCACATTGACGGTGATTTCTTGCCCGTACTCTAACCTTGGCTGTTCAAGCGAGGTAATCCTTGAATAAAAACGATGATTGTAAACTATGAAATTCAAGTTATCGTTATGTAATATTGCTGTCAAGTCCAACAATCAATGACGTCACATCTTGCTCCTTTTTTAAAGACCTCGCACTTTTGGAAAGTTAAGAGCTCAGAACGCTACAACGTACTTTTTTAAGAGCTCTGGTCTTATTTCGATAAACGTTAAAATAATCGTTGAATTCCCTTTTCGCATGACATGAAGAATTATGCAGATCTCCGAGGAAGTGCGGACCAACTGAAACATCCGTCTCATTGTCAATCAGCATAATCCCTAATTTTATCCTCAGAACCACTCAACCTTATCAATGAATGTAATTATTGGTTAAAACTATATCGTACTCCTTATACGATTCTGATCACGTAAATAATTGTTTTACTTTCTACCATGCACATAAGCTGAATAGCTAAAATTCGAAGAAACTGTGCTGCGCAATAATACGGATGAATATTAAATAAAAGTTCCAATTTGCGCCCAAGAATTTTAAATGTGAACCAAACGTTTCGAGGGTACTCCCTCTTTATTAGTGGTTTCAAAGACGTTGGTTGGTTCTCATTTACAATTCTTGGGCGCGAATTTTAACTTTCATTTTATATTCATAAGCTAAATAGCTAACGACCAAAAATTTGCTGTCCGAAATGATCATGACAACAGGAAGCCATTTTTTGCTGTTTGGCCGAGATTCGAACAAGCGACCTCCCACACTGAAGTTTGATGCTCAATTTAACTTAGCTAACCGGTCAGCGGTTGATGTCACGGGAATCCCTTTAAATCGTATTGGCTGTGAATACTTCTTCAGAGCTTCATTTCAAGCATAGTTATTATAAAACTTGCTAATCACCTTCGAATTGACCAATCAGAACGCGCATACAACAGAGAGCTTAATTCGGAACTAGTGAAAAAGAAAATCAAGATTTGATCAAAGCTGGATTTGAGGCCCCTCCCCCCTCCCCCTCCCCCCATCCAAATCCAATAATCCAAGCTCTAAGCAATAAATAACACATCCTTTTATTATTATTTTTTCTGATGCAGTTTCAACGCAGAGACAGAGAATCCCATCTTCAATCCGACATGCCTTTGCACCTTGACCTCGCCTGTGTAAGGTTGATCAACACAGAAGAAAAGTTAAGGGCGACACAAGAGAAGATCAGTGCCCTTGAAAATAGGCCACTGCCATGTCACAAGTACACGTGGAAGATAAATGGCTTCCAAGAAATCCTGAGACGAGCAAAAGTGGGATTGCAAGATGTGATACACAGCGATCCATTTTATACAGAGCAATGTGGCTATAAAATTAAATTTCGCTTATATCCGAATGGTGTAGAGGACGCGCAAAACATTCATTTGTCGCTTTTCTTCATTATAATGAAAGGTGAATACGATGCCATTCTGCAATGGCCTTTCGCTAAACCGGTAACGTTGACATTGATAGATCAACAAGGAAACCCTGATGACAGGGAGAACATCGTTCGTTCGTTCTCAAACTACAGCGGTTCCTGGTGCACGAGGCCTGTGAGAGAAGAAAACCTCGGAAATGGGTTTACTAAATTTGTGTCACATGATAACCTGAAAAAAAGAGCATACATTGTGGATGATGCTATTTTTATTGAAGCTAAATTCGACTAAAACTTTCTATGAAAGGAACCAGGGTTATTTAAACCAAATCTTTGTTTTTAGCTTTCAATTTAATTTGCAAAACACACTTCAGCTGACGAAATAAGGCCGCTTAGCTGAGATATACAAGAGAGGATGAGGAGAAAAAACACATCCCCATGCTCCATGATAGTTTTAATAAAAAAAAAATCTATTTTACGTTTCGCGCTATGCTGTGAAAGTTATTTTGGTCTCGTGCCCACAGTCGCGCAGCCTATGATCGATTACAACTAACCAATCAGGTGTCTTCCTTAAATTAGCCGCCATCATGATCACGTTAAATAAGGATTATCATTGGAAGAGGCGCTTGTATGATGGATGTGTTCTCTCCCCCGATCCTTTCTTGATATTTAACAACTATTCACCGAAGTGGAAGTGGCTAGCAAAGGGTATTCGGAGTTTGAGGAGCCAATCATAGTGCGCCTTGAACGCTATCCACTGTTTAGTAGGTACTAAATACTGTAAGCAGCGTGTTGCTTTCGTGCCAGTTATCACGCAAAAAGTGTAGGCATAAAATCAAGAGATAATCAATGTTTTAGCCGTTAGTTAATTGTTGTCAAGATCTATACGCACCGCATTTTGTTAAGGTTTTGATCTGTGTGGGATTGATGTAACCTTGAATAACCTTTTCTTATTAGCGCTTGGCAACGACCAGTCACAATCGATTAATGCAGAATAACAATAAAAATAATGACTTAATTTCAAGTTTCCGCGTTTTGTACAGATTTCCTTTGTTTCAGTGTTCGGACAATCCAACAAAGATTCTCTTAACGGAAAACTAAGAAGAAAACCTGCAAAGCCTCTGTGTTAATCAAAGAGTTCTTATGAGCAAATCAATGCAAGGAACGTTTGATTGACACCAACCCGAAGACTATTTGCATTCTCTGCGTGACGCGTGACAGCGCCATGATCTTTCGTCCAAAGTAATGCTTTGCACGCCGTTTGTGAGTGGTAGATGAATACGTCAGAATTAAATCAGCTAGAAGTCAGGGGTTGTATCGCTTAAGTGTGAATAGTTTGACCTATAATTATCCCTAGTAAACGCGGCAAGGTTTACTAAGCACCAGGGTGCGTACGAGGAGGATAAGATTGGATCTTTAAAATTGCGACCGTTAAGCCTTATGCGCATGCTCAATATGGCAGATTCATAGATCACTGTGTAAACAACGACCAGCTTAACAAAACAGAAGCACCGGACCTAACCTGCGAAAAGAACGCCATATCGCGGGTTACACCGGATCTTGGTGAAGGATCTAATTAGCTATATAAATATGATAAATATTAACGTAATCATTGCTTGTAAACAGTTATGAAGAAAGGCAATACCTTTCGAAATATTGGTTTTAGCCCGATAACATATTCATTCGCCGTTCAATCAACCTTTCTCTTTTTGTTTCTTTTTTCGCTTCTTGACTGCTTGTTTGTTATGACATCCATCATGAAAGAGATTGAGTGTAGGTTGATAGGGTCTGTCCATTTTAAAATCTATAATGAAAAGGGAACACGATTTGACTTTACCTTGGCCTCCTTGTAAACGAGTAATTCTGCACTTACCAGAAGTAAATAGAAAAACAAGAAACGAAAAAGCCAACAAATCCTGGAGAATATTGGATATGGCCTGAGAGTAACGTCGTAACCCACTTTAATGACAGACAAAAAAAGAGCATAGCTACAGTAAAGGTAAATAAACTACAGCTTCGTGTAAGCGTACCAGGGTGGCCAGAAAAAAACCTGCCCCAAAGAACCCGTAGGGAAAAAAATGGACAGGAAATCTGGGACGGGCCAGGCACAACTCAGATCCCCCGCCAGGACTCTAAATAAATTACTAAAAAATTTCAAAGTCAGCAAAAGAGGAAATCTAACTCTGATTAAACAATCGCCAGCGAATACTGGAAAATTTAAAACAATTATGATAAATATATATGCTACAGTTAAATTTAAAGTCAGGTTAATTTTAATTTCAACCTAAGTCATTTTATTTTAAACTAGGGTGAAATTGAAAGTAGGAAACATCAACAAAAACCCATCAATTTTTAGCAAGCACCTGTAATATATTGGTAAATATAAGTAAACTGTTCCTACAGGTAGCTAGAGGTGAGTGGGTGAACTTAGTGTAGCTTAAATTTTTCATGAGTATTTTATAAAACGCCAGTGGTTGTTAGGTCTAGGCACTGATTTTAAATGGTTAGCGTTGAGGTTGGGGTTAGGCATACTTTGCATGATAACCGATTCTACTTTTCTTTCCCAGAGCTTTTAGACGGACATTGTTCATTGATGAATCTCCTTAGAGCGGCAGCGGGCAACAATATTGAATTATCTTCTAAGGAATAAAAGAACGGAAACATACATGATGTATTGTTGATTTTTAATATGCTTAGGTATTTGCTGTATCTTTTGCTTACTTCGAATCCGTTATCATCAAAAGCAAGTAAAAACAAAACTTTGAAAAGTCAGGAAAATGGGTTTCATAATCTATTGATCAGAAGCCATTTTGTAGTCTCTTGTAAGTGTTATTTCTTTTGAATTATCAAATATAATATTTGTTTTTTATTTTATTTTTCTGAATCTGTGTGTAGTGATAAATCCAAATTTTGTGATTATTTTGGCACAGTCCCCTTCAAGTTCTACAATTTGAGCTAGTAGCCCATTTGGATGAAGAGGCGTTTCCTTTTCCATTTTATTAATTTTCAGCCGGCGCCACATAATCCTGAAGTTCGAACTTCTTCTTTTTCTTCTTCCCTTTCTGGTGTATGATAACTGCAAAAGGAAGTCTGCTGGCTGCCTACAAATAGCGCTGATAAGGACCTTGGTCCCCCTTTTGCTATTTTGCGAAAAATGGCCATTTTCAATACTTTTGGAAAAATTGTTTTTTCTTGTCTAATAGGTCTTTTTTCATGCGGTTTTTTGCATAGTACAAATCTAGGACAGTTAAGATTTCAATCCATACTAATTATAATTAGGCTATTATAAGACTTGTATTTCCTATTTTCTTAGCCTTCCGAACTTCGAAAAAAAAATTGGTTATTTTTGAAAATTTTGCCTTGGTGCCCCTTTTGCTATTTAGCGAAAAATGGCCATTCTCGATACTTTTGGAAAAATTTCTCGTGTATTAGGTCTTTTTTCATTCGGTTTGCATAGTACAAATCTAGGATAGTTAAGCTTTCGATCCATACTAATTAGGCTGTTATAGGACTTGTATTTCCTATTTTTTTTAGCCTTCGGAATTTCGACCAAAAAATCGGCCAATTGGCCGAAGCGAAAATACCATAATACTTTTGGTTTGCTCCCCCAAATTTTGAATAAGCATTGTTTTTTTTCTCTCGGGCGTAAACAACAAATGACCAGCTCCTAACGTCAGTGGCTTCATAGCTCAGTTGGTTAGAGCGTCGCACTGGTATCGCGAGGTCACGGGTTCAAACCCCGTTGAAGTCCTGGATTTTTCAGGCTTCTCAACGTAATTGCAAAAATTGCGTTCATAACTGTGAGGATCATAGCTTCACTTGATTTCATATCCGCAGTTCATATGTGATCCATTTCATACAGCATTTCATCACAATCAAGAGTATTATGGTATTTTTCGACTCGGCCAATTTGCCGCCATGTTGCCCTGATTACCCATGATTCAATCTAGAGCGTGGAGTGGTGTTTTTTTTTTTACAAAATAATCATGACGGAAGGTCAAGGGAGTCCTTTACCCAGTGGATACGATGACAAATTCGTAGATGCCGTGGAAGATGATTTCCACTGTCCAATATGCCACGTGCCGCTAAAGGAGGCGGTTCAAACGGGAGTGTGTGGTCATCGATTCTGCAGACAGTGTCTTGAGCGACATTTTATGAGGTAAGCTTAATATTTCGCGTCTTGCACTTTTTTAGCGCATTTAGCGAGAAATAGACCACTTTCATAGATGGCCACCTCCTTTACATTCTTTTGTATTTATGTTAATTAGACCTACTGCCCTCATTTTTAAACAAATATTCATTTGAAAGGGTTATTAGCATTAAAGTAAAAGAGTATTTTATTTGGCCGCCATTATGAAAGAGGTATTACCAGGTAAGTTTAAATGTTCGTGTGATGGCGCAAAGATAAGCGTAGCCACTACATAAGAAAATAATAGATAGTAGCATTGAGAATAAAAGTTTTAATAAAAACACGACACTCGTAAGGTTTAAAAGCATTTCGATTCTTGGCAGCTGCGCAGATACGTCTGCCATGTTTAGTGCAAGTGTGAATAGAATATGCTGTGGTATAAACTGCAATAATAATGATAGGAATTAAGAAAATTTATAATAGTAATGAATAAACTAAACGGCTTAACTGCAGAATATATTGCCACTTCAAAAACTAACCCCTAAATTGCTGGATACGCAGATTTGAGAAAAGGATAAAGACAGACCTGGGAATGAATGACTTTTTGAGTGCCATATACAGTGTAACAAGCATGTGGTATGCCTCGTTCTTAATAGAGCAAAGGCTACTGAAATTTTATTTACGTTCTAATTGACTTTGTTCAAACGAATGTAAGTCATTTTCATCTTATAGACAGGGCTTGAAATTAATGAAAAAATCCAGTCGCAATTTTGTGACATGATAAGACTTCTCCTTATACTTTAGTCACACAGGGAAAAAATTCAGTGGCAAATGTTACTGTATTGGTTGCAATTTCAAGCCCTGATAGATCCATAAAGCAAACTGTACCACTAGATATGGGAGGATCGCAAGCGAACCCAAGCACAGTAGGCAGGTGGCATGCATACAAGGAGGATCTGTCACTGTTCTCCTCAGTAAATTGCTACAAGAAAAGACCGAAGTGCTGGGTCACTCTCGGTTAATGAAAAGTGGTGGGAACAACCAACCTTTAAAACCCTTGCATATACAATAGAAACTCCAAAACTAGATTCTCCTCCTGTGGAAAGTTTTTCATCAGAACCTCGATACTAAATCAAAATGAGAGGTCTCTGGAGAGTTTCGGAGCTAAGCTATGGAATTCACTTTCAGCCGAGACCCGTAAACTTCCCAAACATGCTTTTAAAAGACAAATTAAACAGACTAATGCTATTTTCCATATTTGAGGCAGAGGAGGATTACCCTAGTTATTCGGTTATAACAACATTCAATTTACTTTCCTAAAGAGTCTCATTTATTGAATTAATTAATTCTTTTACCTCTTGTAAACAGTAATTTACTTAATACAGACTGCTGTAACCTTAGGCCGCCTGCCTCGACTACATAATGTAGCATTGGTTATTTGTGGGCGGAACTGCTTTGTATGTTTTGAAGTGTGAGATGCTTTTCTTTAACTAACAAAATTAAATAAATATGCCTGTATCCCTCAAGTAATTCCACTACATATCTGTGTATCCACTTCCAAATGTAATTTTAGATAATAAATAAATACACTTATTTAGCACCATACCCCACTAATTGTCCATGGCACTTAACAATAAAATGAATTTTAATTAGCTTATTAAGTATTTTAGGCTGCATTAATTATATGTATACTCATTACTGTACATTATAGCGTACAGGCTAATACAAATCAAAAATGTCCTTAGAAATAAATAACTCTTAGGTAGACTGCGTTACTGTAACTACATTATCCAATACTATTCCTACTAATAATAAAATTACAAATCAATTAAATGCATCATTAAAAAGATGAGTCTTAAGCTTAGTTTTAAAAGCGGTTACTGATGATGACTGCGTAATGTCCAATGGTAGTTTGTTCCAACGTTTGGTCCTGCTGCAGATTATGCCCTATTCTCATACATTATTTCAGATTAGCCAGGCCGGGCTCGACAAGCAATTTATTGATTGTATGACAATCTTAATAGGTAGTCTGAATTCTTACAAATGTATATTTCAATATGTCACTGATATAGAGGTGCCAGACCATTTGGAGCCTTATAAGTCAGCAACAATATTTTAAAAATAATTCTAAAACATACCAGAGTCAGTGTAAACACCTAACAATTGCCGTTGTAATATCATTATATGCTCATGCTTTCTTAACATGGTAACAAGTTGAGCTGCTGAATTATGTACAAGTTAAGTACTGTTAGAGTCGGCCCATAGCATAAGGCAGAACAGTAATCTAAAT
>NC_090880.1:28985248-28987748 GCF_036669935.1 Montipora foliosa
GATGTGATATATGATATGATAGGATATGATATGATATGATATGATATGATATGATATGATATGATATGATATGATATGATGTAAAAAAGATGACAGTTCCCCACAGGGCGTTTCGACTGGCATTTACAATGAATAATTTGCAGTTAAAAGAGGATAAAATATGAATAAAATTATATGAGAAAAGAAACCTGTTTCAGTTAAAAAATAGCTAAAAATACTAAACGTAACGGGTATTTTTATCAATTATTTTAAAAGTTGCTAACGAGATGCCGTTTGAGCTTCCTTTTAAACGTGGAAAATGAAGGAATGTCTTTCAGTTCATGGGCCGACTCGTTCCACATCTTGGTTGATCAGTATTTGAAAGTCCTCTGACCTGCAGCAGATTTAAAGAGAGGGATTAATTGCTAAGCTGTTGGTTATTCCGTGTGTGATGGTCATGCACCTCAAAACGGAAGTGAGTCGAGACAACTTGCCTCCCCGAGTTGTCTCGCCCACCTCATGTACACGGTTGTTAGATTTTTTTAAACAAATGAGTGGAAAATATCTCGCCCAGGGTAAATCGGGGGGGGGGGGGGGGGATGTCTCGGGTACCCGAGACCATATAAACAGGGCCTAAGACGTCGTCTAACGTGATCTGTTGAAATTTAATATTAGTCTCTTGGGCGTCGGACGGTTTGCCGTCCGAGTTGAAATCCCTCTCCCATTACGGATAGGACTTCAGGGCCCCCCGATGCAATTCCACGGGCCTCTGTAAGTAACCGGCTGGTCGGGTTTTCTAAACACTTTATTAGTTATTTCAAGTGTTACTTTTAATATGCGGCCCTACAAGTTACATTCCAGTTTTAATATCACAGGTTGTAAAGAAAGGTTCGTTACTTTTTGTTTTGAGAGATCAATGCCCGGTTACCCAAGGCCAAGCGCGGTATTTTCGCCGGGAAAATGGCACAAGCAATTGTACATTTTTGTAGGATACTATTTCGCCGTCGTTTTGCAGTTTTTGCCCTTTTCAGGAACATTTTGTCGGCCGGGAAATGGAAGTACTTCGTTCTCGCCTGGGAAATTCAGTGGTAATTTAACTCTCTTTATATATAAGTCAGTAACAAGCTTTTTTCCTTGCAGGTACAGCAAGATGACATGGACTCCCATATTGAATCTGAAATGCGAGTGCATCTTGATTTAGTCGGTGTAAAGTTGAGGGATACAGAAGAAGAGTTACAGAAGTTGAGAAATAAAGAAGAGGAGTCACAGAAGTTGAGGAATACCCAAGAAGAGTTACAGAAGTTGAGAAATAAAGAACAGTTGCAGACGTTGAGGAATACCCAAGAAGAGTTACACAACACTAAACAGCTGGTGAAGAAACTTGAAGAAAGGATAAATGCTGTTGAAAAGAAGCCCTTTGTATATTTGTGGAAGATTCGTGGCTTCCATGAACTCTTGCAACAAGTTAAAACCGGTTACGAAGATGAGGTAAAACTTAGTGCTCCATTTTATACAAGTGAATTTGGCTATAAGGTTAGAATGTCTTTGTATCCGAATGGTACCGGCGAAGGGAAGAATACCCATCTGTCGATTTTCATTTATATCATGAAAGGTGATTACGATTCCAATTTACAATGGCCTTTTCCTAAACGAGTAACGTTTACATTGATCGATCCAAAAGAAAATTCAGAGGACAGAGATAATATCTCTGCGACATTGGAAAAAGAAGGAAAAACAGATTGGAATTCCAGACCCAGGAAAAAAGAAAATAGCGTAGGCATGGGATTTCGCAAGTTCGTGTCACATAAACTGATGAAAGGTGCCTACATTTTAAACGATACCATTTTTATTGAAGCTAGAATTGTTTAAATGTTCTTTGAAACAAATAAACAGAAACGGAACTTTTAAGAGTTACATGTAAACTACAAAGATGTTGCAGCCTGTGGGAGTTTAGTTAATGCAAGTAGCCGAACACCAACCTCGAACCCAGGCTCTCTCTCTTTTCCTGCTTTGTATAATTTGTTAGGTGACCACCCAAAACAGAAGGGGGTGTATAGAGCGCAGTTGTCATTTTTAGAAAAAAATATCAGCACTTGGTGGTAAAATTTGTTTCAGTTTACATAGCGACAAATGGGCCTTGTAAGACCGTGGAAAGAAGTGCCCAAAATAAAAAGGAACTGCAAGAACATGAAGAAATGCATCGTTTTGATCAAACGGACTAATTATTGAGAAACCGTAACGGTCGTGTACTAATCAAAAGGTAATTTCTCCTTGTAAAAGTTCTTTAACTTTGCTAACTCTAAAGTAAAGTGACCAACAGAGAAACTGACAAATTGCTTGGAGAAAGAAATACCTTTCTCTTTGCGTTCACTCTTCTGTGAGAAGAGAACGCAATGAAGTTAATGAAAAGTAACGGTTATCCACATAAACTAAAGTGAATAGTTTTCCAGGTTCATTTGAAGCGAAACGGCAGAGCAATCTCATGTTTTTTCCCGAACGTTGCTTTAGTCCACTTTTTGAG
>NC_090880.1:28992748-28997748 GCF_036669935.1 Montipora foliosa
AAAGGAGCGACGTTCCGAGAACGTTCTTGACAATTCCAGTCACGCTAGCACAACCAAAACAGTGTTTTGTTTGCACCAATTTTGCTCAAAATAAGGGCAAGACGCTTTGTTCTTTGCTTGTATTCACATAACTATTTCGACAAGAAATAAAGAACGCAGTAGTTTTCGCTCAGTTTACTTAGGTTTCTAGATCATATGTACTTGTGCGTACTTGAAAAAATGACCACGCTACGCGCCTGGTCTGTGTTGTAAGTGAAACTATCATCACACATCATCACAGGTGAAAAGGGCTATTCTATTTGAATTTTTATGTAAAATGCACAAAATGCAATATAGGAGCAAACCCCAGCCCCCCCCCCCCCCACCCCCCTCCCTCTAGAATCTCCAGCTCTGTCAGTGGGGGCCCTCAGCACTCAGGGACTGTGCAAAAATTACCTGGAGGGGGGCACTGGGAAACAGTCAACTAAGTCATACCCCCCCTCTCATGAAGCAAAAATTAATTTCAACCTTCCCTCACATAATGATAATATTAAGGCTAACCCTCTCCCCCCTTGAAAAAAGTCTCCTCCCATTGCTATTAAAATTTCAACAGTTGCGTTTTTCATTCTGCTAAATTATGATGCCGCGTGTGCTAACATTGGCATCTTTCTTTTTCATTGAATAACATTATAGTGCTACTGTTGCCACTTCCTCCAGGTAATTACTGCACAGTCCCTCGCTTGCACTCCTAAAGTGCAAAAAAACTGTCTACAGGAGTGGTGTGGATGGCAACGCGAGAATAGAGGCATGAGGGGAGTGGGCCACTAATTTTTCTGATTGGATTCAAGGGTGGGCTATACATTGAATTTTGTTTCACTAGGAGGGGTGGGCCACTAAAAATGTGTCTTCCACAATTGGATTTCTCCGGTCCACCCCCTCCGGTACTTTATAACCAGTCCCTTACTCCAAGTGCTACTAAGGAGCTAGAAGAAATCGGTGGAGGCAAAACCAACAAACTTGTCAGTTTAGGTCCTGTCTGGAAATCGAGGCATTGTTTCTAAACAAGAAGAAGTAAAAAGAAAACTTCACTTGTGTTGAATTTGCAACAATGTATATCTTTTCTTTACTACGCGGTATCCATAACTTTCTTGCGCGTTGTCATAAATCGAAAACGGAAGTTCATGCGAGTGACGTTATCATCAGGGATATGATCTACGCGCAATGCCAAGAGGGAGTTTTGGTTGTAAAATGGCAATTCCCAAATAAACCTTCTTGAATTGCATATTGCCTTGTGTTCTGTCCTTACGGGCGAGGGCAACACAGGGTGTTGATTTGTATCCCGTAACGAGCTAGTCTCCTTCGCAGCCCTCTTTTGCGATGTCACGCAACACTCGGTAAGGTGAGGGGAGGGATTCGGAGGGGAGCGTTGCGTGAAATCTCACAAACGAATGACAAATCATGGCGGAAGCTCAAGTCAGACCTTTGCCTAGCGGATACGACGACAAGTTTGTAGATGCCGTGGAAGATGATTTGCTTTGTCCAATATGTCAGCTGCCGCTAAAGGAGGCGGTTCAAACGGGAGTGTGCGGTCATCGATTCTGCAGACAGTGTCTTGAGGAACATTTCATGAGGTAATTCCCGTCTTGGGGATCGGCTATTAGGGAATTTAAGAAACCACGACGGCTACGACTACGACAACGCGACAAAGCAATAACATCATTGGTTAAAAGCGCATAAATAATCGTGCTGCACGTGCAGCACGGATTTTAGCAAGTATCTGCATAACGACGACGTGAAATCGCCAAATTTGAAGTTTTGACGACAATGTAAGCATGTAACAGAGAATCCTTCGTTCTCTATTTTAAATTTGAAACCGCTCGTACCGATTTATTTTTAGGATACTTTGCCCACATTGAACGACGCGAACTAGACTGTAATCGCGAAAGACTTACGATAGAGCCAAATTATATTTTGAGGTGACGTTTTCGTCGACCGTCGCCGTCGTAGATCTTAAATTCCCTATTCATCGAGTCGTGTTGAGTTTGAGTTGAGTTTGAGTTAAGTTTGAGTAAAGATTGAGTTATAGTTTTTGGCGTTTTTTGCAATTAAAAAAATATCGATAGCGTTGAAAGATATATTTGCAAGAAAGTTTGCAAAATGGCATGGCTTTCCAATGATCAAAAGAATCTTATAATTATTAAACCTTTCACGGTTTCATTCTCGTTGCTGCTGTTAAGTCTATCGAGGTCAAAACGATGTCTTCTTAGAGGGATACATGGGCTTTTTTGTTAAGCCAGTTAGAGCCGGCTAGGCGGCTAAACGATGAACTGTATTCGTCGTCCGGCATCACGGTCGATCATCACAAGAACGCCGTAAACAAAAGAGGAAAACATCTGACGAAGTGAGCCCGCACTACGCTTTTTGCTCACAACCGCTAAAATTCTAAAAATCAATACGTCAAGACGATTATCCTCGCCCTTCCTCGCGCTCGTTCACAGATCAACTGCGCATGCGTAAACGAACTGACTTTCGGTTTGAGAAAAAAGCTAAATTTCCGGTGGTTTTAAATTGAATTAAATTTTTTTTTACATGGTACGTTTCACCCCCAAATACAGAATATAGCTAAGCATTGATTTTTTAAAATCATCTTTTTTGAAAAAGTTATGGGTATTTCAGTATCGTTTATGTCTTTAAAAAGAACATTTTTCAAAATAAAAATAAAACCATGCTTGGCTGGATGCAAAAACGAATACAAATTATCAAACCATCGATTAAATACCCAAATTGCGTAGCACGGAGACAAATTTAGAGTTTTTTTAATTGGTCACGTGACCATGGGCGTGGTATGATGACGTCATATTTAGGGTCATTGGCTTACAAAAGTTGGAAACTGACCAAAATAATGCCAAATTCTCTCAAATCACTTAACCATTACATCCTTAGCACGCACCCCAAAAAATACGTCAGTGGGCCCTTAAATCATGTTGCATAAAGCAGTTTACCGTTATTTCTCATTATTTATTTATTCACTTGTTCATTGATTTTAGTTTTTCGTGCACGTTTTCTTTTGTTTTTGCTTCGAAGAAAAACGCGTTCCAGGTTCCGGATTCCCATAAACCCTCATGCGGCTCACTTGTTCCGATAACGTTCTGTGTGATAACCGATCATGAAAACCACGCTGCCGGACGACAAACGGTACGTTTCATCGTTTAGCCGCCAGGGCCATAAACTGGCTTAACAGTAAATCCCAAAAGCCAAGAAGACATCTTTTCTGCGTCGATAGACTTGATCGCTAGAAGGAACAACCGCACGCTGGTGGACCCTGGTGGCTCAATTGTTATGCAGGAGATCGTGAGTTCGACTCCGCCGGGTCGGACCCGCAACACTCAGGGCTGACTCAGGGTCTTATAACCGGGGAGAAAGTGCTGCCTTTGTAATAACATCCTCAAATGGTTAGACTTTCAAGTCTTCGCGAATAAGGTCACAACCTTCAATGTTCATAAACTCTGTGGGATGTTCACTGGATGTTCAAGATCACACACACCAAAAAGTACGTTGTTGTGGTCTGATCTTTTCATGAGCCATGTGGTCGGCTTGAAATAATCTTCTGAAGGGACTACTGATCGATGAGACCACATAACAGCAAAACAGGCAGTAGTCAAATCGAAGGAGTCCAATTGCTGAAACTGGTAAACTGGTAAACAAGAATACTGCCGTGCATGAAATTTCAAAATTGTTTTGATCAGTTCCATTTCGCAAATATACATCTGTGCACTTCTCGAAAACGATGTTTCATGGTCTTCCCAGTGACTTCTACTGAATATTGATTAGTTTTAAGTGCCAAAAAAGCCAAAAACCGTAATTCAATATTAACTCAATTTTAACTCAATCTTAACTCAAACTCAACTCAAACTCGACTCAACTCTTAACTCGATCAATAGTCTATCTCCCCGTCTTGCACTTTTATAGTGAGTAATCCGTAAATTATGTTCGTCTTTATGGCGCAAAGATATTAAAGCGTAGCCTCTACATAAGAAAATAATAAATAGTAGCATTGAGGATATAGGTTTTCACGAACACACGACACGCGTAAGGTTTTAAAATATTTCTCGGCAGATGCGGTTGCCATGTTTTAAGTGCACGTGTGAATATTATGCTGTGGTATAAAATAATGAAGAAACTGCAACAATAATTACATGAACTAAGACAATTTATAATACCAATGAATAAATGAAACGGCTTAACTGCAGAATACCCTGCCAATTCTAAGCTAACTTCTAAATTTGCTGGATACGCACAATTTGGAGGAGAGGATAAAGACAGACCTTAGGAACGAATGACCTTTTAGATGGTTTTCAATCACGTGATCAGACGCCCAAGTCGTTGCACAAAACAGTAGTCAGTGCACCAACATGACTGCTGTGACGTTTGGTGCAAACCAACTATAGACCGAATGCATAAATGCCGGCCAAAAATTACTACAATAATTACTTTCAACAGTCATTTGATAACTGCTCTAAAAATTAAAACCAACCATTTTCGACACTAGATCATCACTAGGGTCGAATTTTACCTGATGATGACCTAGTGTCAAAAACGTTTGGATTTTACTTTACGCCTTGTAAATAGTTACCTAAAGTTTGTTTTTTAAGTGACAAATTTAAATAAGTTAAGTTTAGGCAAGATGCTCAGTATAAAGATTTAATGATGGTAGCTGATACAATAAAATATGTAATTTAAGACTAACGTTTCGGGTGAAAGAAATCTGTGGAGAACTGTATCTACGTGGGCTGATAATAATCGAATGTCACTTAACACAACCAAAACTAAATCTTTACTAATTACGACCCTGCAGAAACGCCGTACTTTAACCAGCTCGGCACTCAATGTTCAAATCGATGGTAGATCTATTGAGCAAGTGGACTATGCCAAGTTGCTGGGCGTTATGATAGACAGTGACATGTCTTGGGAGCATCATATCGATACAATCTGCTGCATCATTAGCAGTAGGCTTTCTCTTC
>NC_090880.1:29002748-29010248 GCF_036669935.1 Montipora foliosa
TTGCGATTACACCAAGTCACTGGGCTAAGAAAGTGTGAGTCTAAATTCCAAGATTTAAATTGGTGAGAACAGTGTGGATATTTGGAGAGAAAATTGAAAATTCATCGTCAGGTTCTTTCGTCTCCCACTCATCCTGAAATGTGATCAATTCACGTCGTTGTCAAAGACAAGAACGGCAAAGAAATCTCTCAAATTGTAAAACGCACGTGCGGGGCGTGCAGTACTATAATTGTTTTTGCTAATTAAAAATGACCTCACGCGACATTTAATGGGTCATCGTTTCTGCTCTTATATTATTGAGGGCCAAATTACTCAGTTCTGATTGATTCAAGGATGCTACTGGCTGGTTTGTTATTGCTTGGTTACGATTGTAAATTTTTAAAGATTTTTATCAAAAAAATGGCCGACTCAACTTACGGCAACGTCGTTCATGGGGCTTTTGGGCGCCCGCCCGCGTAACTCTTGGCGGAGAAAAGCCCTAGTAATGAGCTTGAGCTTACCCGCATAGACTATAGATTGATTCAACAGCCTACTCAGTTCAAATGAAGCGAACCAGTTTTGTTAGGGGGGCTGTCCCGTTAAACGGGCTGAAACGTTGGTGCGGAAAACTCTTACATTAGGCCCCGTTCAGACTAGGTGCCCGTGCCCGGTTCTTAGGAACGGGTCACTAGTCTGAACATGACCCTCAGGCCCGAGGCATAAATTTGAGCACCGTACCCGGGTACAAGCAATGGCTGCAGGGGTAGTTCTCGGGCACCGCGTTCCTGGGAACGGAAACTTGTCTAAACACACACTATTTTCTCCATGTTTCCCAGGGACGGCGGAGTGTATTTTGTATGGGGGGGGGGGGTGGGGGGGCAAGCAAGCGCCGGAGACGCCGATCTGGAGGAATTCTCAATCAGAAAATTTTGAAATTTTGAAGCTCGAGAATGCTTTCTTCTATTTTTTGCGTGAAATTTAGGGGGGGGGGGGGGGGAGGCTAAAGCCTCCCCAGCTCCCCCGGCTCCGCCGTCCCTGGCTTCCCTGTGATGCAGTCATTGTTTTGGTTTTTAGAGAAGAAAGCAATCATCAAAAGGTCGCAGACCGCTGGGCACGGTTTCGCAGAACGGGCACTTCTCTGAACGGGCCTCTCTCCTCCGCAGAGGCTCAACGAGGTGAATCCGCTGAGCGAGGTACACGCGGACGGAAAAAAGTGAGGTAACGAGAGAGGGAACCAATCTCTCGTTTCCTGCGCCTGCACTCCGCTTGCATAGTGGACACATCCTAACGCCTTACCGATCACAGCCGATTAAAGCCGATCACCTTACCGATAACCGAACCTCTGCGCAGGAGAGAGAGGAACGGGGCCATATTAGTTACTTTTACTATAGCTTCCTTGACGAATTCATTCTTGAATAATGTTTAGGTCACGTGATTCCCAGAGTGAAACAAATATTTTTAATTACGCAAGTTAGTGAGAACAATCTGTAAGCAATAAATTGAAACAATAACCTTTCATTTGTCCGATTTAGATTTGCTTGCATACTGGGGATAAATGTCCTCTGGCACCAATTCCTTGCCCCTATGCTGACATGGGCTGCACCAAAAAGGTAATTGCAGTTCATTTTCCAAAAGCTCCAAATGATTTTCGATTCGTAAAAGCACCTTCTGATGAAACAGCAGACATCAAAAGAAAGGGCCAAGTTACTGTACGTAACACTTCAACCTACCCGGAAACAAACGACTTGAGTTAAGACACATACATAGGAAATTATGGAAGCTGAAAGAGCCCGAATTTTTTGGCTGTATCAAGAAACATTCTGCAACAGGTCAAACTCGTTAAAAGGAATGAATTCCGTACAGGGCCCTACTTAATTATGCATGCAGAATAAATTAATTATTTATTCGCGCTATTATTTTGTAGAACAATACGTATACCCAAGAGAATCAAATATATACATGCCTAATTTGTACTTACGGGATGATTGAAAATGGATCTCATTTCTACCTCCCACTCGCTCTCCGTCAACCTCTCTCTCTTCTTTGCCCACATCGCCCACACCGTTGCTCCTTTTCGTCCCAGCTTTTCTCTTTCTATCCCTTCGTCTTGTCCTTTTTTCCAGATCCCGCTCAGCTTTTTCTACCATTATATCCCATGATATGTCACTCGCAGCTTGCCTTGAACTCCGACCCACTGTAAAGTCCATCCCTTTAATAATGCTAACCAAAACGCTAATTACGACTAAAGGCACTGTGTAGGCTTAATATTAGTCCCTGCGATAGTTTAAGGTTGTTCCGGTATTGCTGCGATCTGTGACCTGCTTTTCCTTCATGCCCCGTGCGGCACACTTATAAATTCACTGCGTGGAAGAGTGTACCACGCTTACAGTCTGATTGGTGCATCCTTCATGGGAAACTTTAATGCACGAGTTCATCGCAATTAAAATCGTTTCACGTTTCCAATCTTTCGAAGCAAACGTGTGTCTTCGTAATAATCCAGATGGCCACCGAAGTAAACGCGTTAGCAAAGCGAGATTTGAACATTTGAAAACTGTCCCTGCTTTTTAGACGATCCTGGGCGGTGCATATAGAGTGGTGCAAAAAAAAAAAAACAATTTACTTTCGCTTTCCGTGTCCAAAACCTGTGTGGAAACGCAGTCAGTTGACGAAGACAAAGTGCATCGGGAAATGGATCTGTTCGGCGGTGCTCAAGACAAAACTGCAATGGATAACCTTCAATCCTCCAGAACTCATGATTTTCTGGCAGTAAACATTCCTTGAAAAAAATGTTAGCCCTAGCAACCTGTGGCCGAAAAGTTTACAATTGCCTACAAGACAAGGGCTCACATCATCTCACAGTTAAACATCTCCTAAACTTCGTCGACCCAGACAAAAAAGCCAACAGCAGGGCATTGAAAAGACATGATGGGGAGTGAAAGGAAGTATGCCTCGCAAGGGAACATCCATGGATCCCTACCAAAGTTATGTACTTGGAAGCATCATTGAGCATATTGCCGATCTCTGCAAAGAGCGATAAGCCCACTAAATGCACCGTTTGTGATCCTGAAATGGCCGTGCCTTATCCAGGAATCGAAAATAGGTTCAAAAAATTATGCAAATCAAGAAACAAATGATCATCTGCAGCTCCCCTAGAACCATATGACTTCTGTTGTGACCGCATTACGTGACGTGACATCTGACTCCAACTCCCACTTTCAAACATTTTAATACTCCAAGTCTGCATTCAACCCCTGGTCTGCAGTCTTGCAGTTTGCGTTTTACACCGACCGAAAATATGAGATAGGACGCAGCTCTTTACAACCACTAATTTCATTGGATCCCTTTAGGGCGCAGCTTTATTGTTTTTAGGGTTAGGCTCCATTGTTTCTTTTTTATGATACTTTGTGTCCATTTTTTTCTGAACGAATCCCGAGAGTCGTTGTAACAGTTGCGTGCTGACCCGAAAATAATTTTCGAAATTCAGCGACTCGCGTGGACTAGTGAAATTAAAAAATTAGTCTCTTGGACGCCAGACAGTTTGCTCCGAGTTGAGGTCCCTCTCTCATCACGGAAACTTTGTAATTCAATTCCACTGGCCTCTGTAAATAACGAACTGGTTGTCTCTCTTCAGTCGAGTTTTCCATTCTTCTGCACTTATGTTTATTTCTAATGTTGCTTTCAATATGCGGCCCTATAAGCTACAATTAATCTTTAATATTACAGTTTATAACGAAAGGTTCTCTACTTTTATCTTGTATTTTAAGAAATCAGTGAATACCCCGTCATCCAAGGCCAAGCGTTCCCTGCTAGCAGAGATCTCTTTTCTTTTGCGTTCGCTGGGTTCAGTGACGAGTAAGGGAAAGAGACCTCATGGTTCGAAGCTCACTTTGATATAGATCCACCCGCTGTCCACAACCATGGACGATACTCTTCAAACCGCATGCCCCATGATATGTTTGCTGACTGTGACTTGAGCCCGCTGTGTCCCGCGCATTCTACTACAGTAATCCCGCACTTGTTATAACTGAGCCCACACAACATGAAGTACCACGTGATGATTTGGTCGCTAAGTAACAGCTGCGCATGCTCAAGACGGTGTGTTTCGACCCATGGTTCACTGGCGAAAAATGTCTGATTGGTCGAGGCCTTGTCATGTGACTTCAATACCTTAATTTAAACATGGCTGCCATTCGGTGTTTATTAGATCTCCGTCGACAATAAAGACTCCTTTTCAGGCCAGTAAAACGGACGAATGTTTGACTGCATCATAAATACTTTTGTCCTTTGGCCATTTCAATTTCAACAGGAAAAGAAAACAAACAGCGGTTACAAACATTTTCATTTTATACTTGACGTTTCGTATGTTGCAGCATACATCATCAGAAGTGACGGTTAAAAACTGTTACACAGAATTTTAAAAAACTAGAGCGAGGAACTGGTGACTAGTTAAAAAGTGTGATAACAAAATCGTAACTTCCGGTAGTCGATTCTTCCGGAAGAAATTAATAAAGAAAAAGCTTCTCACTACCAATGTTTTCATTGAGAGAGGGTTTTAAGTCACTGATTAATAGCGTTTCTTTAATTTTACATTGCATGTCGGACTTCCCAGTTGCGAGGATTTCAAAATGGTCCCATTTGATGTTATGACCGGTAGAAATTGTATGGTCTGCAACAGCAGAGGCGTAGCCGACTTGTGTAAGAGCTTTGAAATGCTCGGACTTCCTGTCATGCAATCTTCTTTTTGTTTTGCCGATGTAGAAGGAATCACAGTCCCAACAACTGGCTTTGTATACTATTTTTGATCTTTGAGAACGACTGAAACGATCTTTGTAGGGAAAAAAAGACTTAATCCTGCAAGTGTTTTGAAAAATAACCCTAAGATTGCAACATACGAAACGTCAAGTATAAAATGAAAATGTTTGTAACCGCTGTTTGTTTTCTTTTCCTGTTTGACTGCATAGTGCGTTTCTATGCCAGCGAGATTCTTTTTTGAGCCAACAGTGCTACGAGGGAAATTTCCTTAAAAATTTCAAGGCCAACGCGAGTCTCAATTGCTGTGACAGTGTTCGAGTGGAAATTCGTTTGTGGAGCTTACCAGCTAATGGACTACCATCTTGATTTCAATTTCATGCGTTTATCTTTTAAAAAGTGGAACAAAAAAGATACCACTAAGTTTCCAAATGGTTTCTCTTCCAACTAAATTCCGCGGGAGCCTGCATCTAACAGAAAATGTTAAGATTTTCGCATTGTTTTTCAAAATTAAGTTGCTAAAATTGCCATTCAAGTGGTCCATTGAGGAAAATTTATTAATACCGAGGGGAAAATGTATTTCAGTCATTCAAAAATAAATTTTAAAGTGAATTTAGCAGTAATAATAACCAAAATCATACTTAACATGTCAGCCCCTCATATTGGGTACACTAGGAGGAAATCCTTTTAATTGCAATTATATTTTGTTATAGTTGTTCCAAGCAAAATGCCAATTGTTTGCTTTCCTCCAAATTATAGAAATAAACATAGATTAGGTTAACTCTGAATAGCTAAAACAACAATATTCTAAGTTGAGAATTTGATTCAGAAGTCCAGCTTACCAGCAGTGAGAATTTTACTGTAACAAAATATTACTACAGCTAATAATACGCTCTCACCACATTGTAGTGGGTTAATGTGACAACAAAAAATACTTAATGAGGAATTGATTTTATCTTCCAGCAATAAAACAGCAGGAGGATATAAAATTAGGTATCTTTAAAGTTTAGAAAACTTGTTGAAGGTGATCATTCAGTGCCACCCTCCAAAACGTCCTCTCTTTGCGGACTCTGGTTGCAACACAGCTGCTTCAATAATTTTAATCCCCTTGCATTAGATTTAACTTTAAAGAAATAATCGTTCAAAAACATTCAGCAAAAGCATACAAAGCTACATTTGAAAGGGGCATAATCCCATGTTGCAGTTTTCTGGAGAAGACTTCACAGAAATAACTCCAGCTGTTACCCTTTCCATATGTAAAGAGGTCCCATGATTTATGAGTCAATGAGACTCACCATCAATATAGCAATAATTTATTGATCAAGCCTAAGCCCTCGTTTCAGTGGTTAGGCCTAAGCACTCTGTGAAATTTTAGCTTTCATTTTATGGGTTAGGGTAACTGCACTAACCCATTGACTCATATATACTTAAGACTCATATGTAAAAAATATTTCAACATTAGATGCAATGAATTTTTAGCAATTGCTGTAAATAATAGTAATCATTCCTACCATTTCAAAGGATGAATAAACTAAAGTTGAATGCAGTAAGTGTAAGAAGTAAAACAAGTGGTCCAATTTATTTAAGCTGTATTCAATTTCCATCCTTGCTTTAGTCCCTGGATAGTGTTAAACACTGGTGGTGAAGTGAACAAACTACCCCAAGGGGGATGCCCTTACAAAAATGACTGTTGTTCTTGTTGTTCCTTTTTGGAGAAAAAATTGTGGATTTGTACTGCTTATGATACTGAGACCAAACAGCTGGCAGAGTTGCTGCAGTACATTTAAGGCTATCAATCTGAAAAATGAATGGAACTTTAGAACAATTTGGTAAGCGAGTAAATAGCTTTTACTTATGAATTATAAAATGCCAGTCATTTGTCAATTTAGAACTGGTTCCACTAAGTGGTCAGATTTCTTTAGCCTACATACACAAAACAAGATTCTCTTACCTTTAAGGGTTGTTTTTTTTTTTTTTTAAAGACCCCTCCTGAGCAAAATGCATCCTCATGTTGGGATTCTCATTGATTTAATGACTTTTATGATACTATGCAAAATTGTTCTACAATAATACTCAAACACCATAAAAATATTTTTAACCTAACTTTTTTGCAAAGTTTACTCCTTGAGCCACCAGCTTCAACTTTGATACTTTGTTCCAAAAGCCAAAGCAGTTGTATAGCAATGGTGGAGGTGATGATTAATCACTTTGTTTTGGTTCAAATGAAGAAAAAGAAAGTCAAAGTAATGATCGCACTTTAATTAACGCTTTCACCCCTAAACCGGCCATACTTCCTATTTTACTCTGTCTAAAGCCAGAGTATTTTGCTCTGTCTAACACCAGACGATTTTACTTGTCAATGAGGAACCCCATGAAGTCAACAGCCTTACAGTACTTCTCAAAATGAAGAAAATGAATTCTGTGGACTTAAACATTCCCAAATAGAAATGGCATATATTCCAAATATGGTTACATAAACTCTTCAAGATTTAAATTACCTGCTTCAGGAACTTCGAATGAATATTTTGAATATTATTCCTGAACTCCTGCAAACTATGTTCACTTTTTAATGGTTTGCCCTTTAAAAGTAACATTCAGAAATAATGCAAATACAACTGAGGCTGTTTTGCATTATCTACAAGACAAGACAACAATATCCTTTATTCAAACACAATCAATATTAAAGCAATAATACATGCTTGTGGGGTCATGTGCTAACTATAATAAAGATACACTGCAGGAAATAAAAGCTTAAAACTATGTGACAAACAT
>NC_090880.1:29020248-29025248 GCF_036669935.1 Montipora foliosa
AATACTGCTACCACCATTCCTTTCCTGAATAGGTTCTTCCATTACTGCACAACCTGATTTATTAAGAGCTGTTGAGTTGGAAAAATGGTTATAGTAAAGAGGAGGAGGGCAAATAGTGTTGGTGATTACAAAATCATCTTCAGTTTTCTGTCTACTTATGTCTCTTCCTCTGGAGCTTTTTATGTCCTTTGCAAGGATATTTGTTTGAACTTCTGCATTATGCTTCACGTCTTTCTTCTGCACATCCTTGACCATTTTGCCGCTACTTTTATTCCTTGTACTTTTCCTTGGAATTCCTTGTTCAAATTCTTTTGATTTTCTTCCAGGGTGCCCATTACCTACAGCATCCTTAGGAGCTTGTGTGATCTCCTCAGATTCAGATTTAGTAGTTTTAGTTGTTAAGGCAACTGTGGGTATATGAGGGATAAGCGAGCCTCCTAAACTTAAAAACCTGTAAGCAAGCTTCACTGATGCAATGCAAGACCCCATAAGATTGAAAACGTCAAATTCACCTTCATCTCTGTAAAAAGAGGGCACTTCAACTCCTTTTTGGTTAACGTCTACGCTAATCTTATTTATAGCTTCCTTCAAAGGAATCAAAGTGCTCCCCACAAGAGCAGGCTTTTTAGGCCACATATCCATCAACATGACGTAGAGAGGAACACTTTGCAGTTGAACTAACATGGCATCGATGCTTGCTTTGAACAAGCAGGACTTCCCTTTATGAAACTGAAAATGGCCAAATCGATCCTTGAGTTCGTCAAGCATGGTTTCCTTGTCTTCCAAACGCAATTTCTGTCGCAATTTTTCCGCCCTCAGAGTAGGTATATGGTGTATGATCATCGTGGGAAAATCAAGCAGTCGAAAGCAAACAGCCGGAAGCTTGCACGGAACTCGAAGATTTCCCACACTTTCTAAGTGAACTTCGAGGGAAAACAGTGTTTCAGACATCGTGTAAAAGTGGATTCGCAGGCTTATAAAATTAACACGAAACTACCAGATATTTCAAAAGATTAAAAATATTCGCGCCTTACATTTGTTACCAGATCTCCACTCGTTAAACTGTGTGTATGAGAATTCCAAACATCTCTTGGGTATTTATACCTTCTTGTTCTGTTGTCAAGTAGACGCAACAAAATAAAAAAGAATGCAAAAAGAAAGGATTTAGAACGTAAATATTTGATTCTCGTGTCTGCAGATAACGTTTTGGGCGAATGAGCCATATTTTCTACATGTAATTCTGTGAGGACTCTATCCTCACGCTTACATCACATGATATGTGTTTGAGATGGGTCACTGATCTCACGTCAAAACAAAATGCACAGGCGATCATGTTGTTCGGAGAACTTTTTCTGATCAACCTTTCAACTATTTTTCAATACTCTCAGTAGTGCTAACGTTCTCTCGGATGATGAAATTATTCGACAGGATTGACCTCAAATCTAAAATCTCGCAAGATGGGCTGACCATCTAATCGAATTGAATGCAAGCTTATGCAGACAGCTGTTTTTTCATTTTAGTATTTCTTGGACGTTTAGGTCATTGAAACAGGAAGAAATAGAATGTCGAGACATCTCAAGTCAACAAGAGCTGATCAATGTGAGTATTATGAATCGTTCAATTAGTGGCGTTGAATGCTGAATGCTCAATTGTGTCGCTGGAATAAAATAATTTAAGCTCTTATTATTTTAATGACTTACATGTATTCACATTGGCGGAAATATTTCGCTTAGGATTTTAAGAAACTAGTTACTGCCGTATTTAAGTCATTCAAACTATGATAAGGTGGACTGAGTACAATACTACCGTGTTTTCTTTATTTTCAATTTTTTTCAACTTTGGATTTGATGAGGTTAAAATTTTTGTTTAACCACTATTGCTTGTAATCTCGCAATCTGATTGGCTAATTTGCCGTTGTTGATAAGAGTCTAGACAATGCTGCTTGTGTCATGCTCACGTCAATTTGTCACACAGTGTAATAGCCAATAAGAGATGCTCATTTTGGGAAATAAACCCATCATATGGTGAGAAAGTTGTAGACAATTCTTGCTCTTTTTCGTGTCATGATTTTGGTCATGCTCTGAAATAAACACATTCTTTGGCATTGAATACTGTGGTAAAAAACAAATCGAAAGTGGTTCAGCTTTGTCTGTACTCTTATTGACAACGATATTCGTCATCACACTGGTCAAAATTTGTTGTGGCCTCACTCTGCGTCCACAACATTTGGACCACAGTGATGATGAATATTGGTAAAGGTAAAGGTAAAAGTACACCTTATTAATTTTAACATCGGAAGTTTCTTTACTCTCTAGAGAGTATTCTCCCAGGAAGAACGGTGCACTCATTTTACCCCCCCTCTTTTCCATCAGTGCTTTTTTTAAAGGGTATTTAAAGCTACATGTACTTAGGCTACACTGAAAAGAAAGAAGTCGAAACAAGGACATGAGATCCGGGGATCGAACTCGGGACCTGTTGCACCAAGGCCGCGCACTAACAGACTCTGCCACCCTTGCTCCTTGTTGATAAGAGCACAGACAACGTTGAACTACTTTCAATTTGCTAATTTTAACGTTTTGAACTATTTTCAGTTAATGCCAAGGTGCATGGCTTGAAAGAGATTTTCAACAGACTGGACAGGAGAACTTATCCGTTACCAACAGGAAATGACGTAGCCAACTACCTACATGTACATGTAGTATGTTTGATCCATACAGGATTAAAAACTGGATTTACACAGAGTGTGTTAATTAATGAATAGTCAGTAGCAGTCTGCTGTCCAGGAATTGTATGTCTGATTAGCTTTTAACAAAATTGTAGGTCCACTCAAAAACTGTCCCTCTTAACCCCTTTAACACTTAATCGCCATTTATACATTTTACTCTGTCTAAATTTGCCCCCTTGGAGCATATTTAGAGGTTTAAAGGACTATCTCTCTTTTTTTTGTCTTATCAGCATTTGCCAACAGTGTTTTGTCGATTATGGCATCATTGGTTCCATTCCTGAAAAAGGAGGATCTCAATAGCATGCCCATGGGATTGGCTATGACATTATCAATATGGCCGCAGCAAACCCATAACCATGTCATAAAACTCCTTGCGGGCTACATTCTGCCAGTTTTGCTTGGTATGTGTTTTAGATCTTTGAAATCTCTGAACCTCAGTCCCTCCTGAGATACGACACTGTCTTACAGATTTTTTGCTATCTAAAGCCAGCGAGACCATTTGACTTAGTCATCAAATGGTTTCAACAGACTCTGCAAAGGTATATACATGTATATGGCCTTCATTATTTCTGTGACTTTTTGCGATGATTAAGTTAAAGTGGTACTATGATCAAAAAATCATTTCCTCTTTTTCTTCAGATTTTGAAAGCGTGTTCGCTTAACACCTAACTGGCAAAATTTTGAGCTTTGAGTTTTCTCCAAAGGCTGTTTATTTTGAGTGTAAGTTTTGGATTTCATGGTCCACCATTACTCACGTTCAAAACTGGCCGATTGGACCTCAGAGGGTTGGATCTAGAGAAAATGATGTCATTTACTCACTAGCTTAAAATTTCAGTGTCTAAACGCAATTCATTATATATGCAAAACACGGGTTGAAAAGTCTGAAAGCCCGAAACTCCCGTGCTGCATATTAATTAGGCCGCATACACACACATTGCATTCTTAAACTAGTGAGTGTTTGACGTCATTTTCTCCTCGACCCAGCTCTCTCAAGATTTTAAAGTTAGTAATGGCGGACCAATAAATAAGAAAATTCCAGCTAAAATAAACAGGTGTCTTTTTAAAATCAGAACTTAAAACTTGGGTGAGTTAGTGTTCAGTTAACATAGTTTTGAAATCCAAAGGAAAAACAAAATTCTTTTTTGGTCGTAGTACCACTGTAATGCTTATCATGAAGGGCTGTATAGGCTGACCCAAACAGCTTTACTTTCCGATTCTCAACCATCTTCAAATGAAGCATGCCCTTGGATGCTGTGCCCAAGAAGCTGACACCTTTTCTATAACTAATTATGCACCTGTGCTACTCATTTTTGTTGATATCTTCAGTTCCCTGGAAATGTATGTTAAAATGCATAACTTATCAGATGCTGTCATTACTTGCTACATTACTTCAATTAAATATAATTGTATTAATTGTATGATGGTCTCCCTGACCCATGATTCAATCTTGTCCTTGATGTTGGTGATAGATACGTATGTCTTGAAAGATTTATTACTTCCGTCGTGCTGGGTCTCGGTTGATTGAAAACTTTAAGGTACAATTAGCTCATAAGTTATTATCTTGCTCTCATCAAGGTTTTTATAAACATTTTTTTTATCAGCTTGGTCAAAGAAACTCGACCAGTGTTGACAAAAGACAGACGCTCATTTAATCGTCAGGTGGATCCAAGTATGGACTACACAGGACTGTATAAAGCTCTTGGAAAAATTGCAATACGGGAGGCAGTGTGGCCTAGTGGTTAGGGCGCTTGCCTTGAGATCCGGAGATCCCGGGTTCAAGACCCGCTCTGACCACTCGTTGAATTTGATCCTGGTAGTCCCTGGTTCAACTTCCCAGCCGCACTTGTAAATAGCCAACTGGTTTGCCTCCAACCAGTTGGGATTCTTAACAGTTGTTGTTGTTCTGTTCTGTCGTTTCGTTGTGTTTCATTGGCCCTGAAAAGCCCCTATGGGAAGCGGTCAATTAAGTATGTATTGTATTGTATTGTTCCTGTGGTTGAGATTGGAGTGGAAGGTACGTGAAAGAAATTATGATGTATCCTAAGATAACATCCTAGAACATGTGGGTTCCTTTACTCAAAAGATTTCCTGTAAAATTTTTGTGGGGTCAAAAAAAATTAATTAATTAATTAGTTACTGTCATATACATTGAATACTAACCGACAAAGATTGGATTTGAGATTAAGCATCGTTTTAGGCCTAATAAGTTATTACTCCTAATCTCAGTCTTAATCTGAATCCTAAGCTTAATCTCAATGAATTAGGAGCATAACGT
>NC_090880.1:29030248-29035248 GCF_036669935.1 Montipora foliosa
TTTTCCTATTTTTTAAGCCTTCTTTCAAAAAACGAACTCTTGAGATTTCTCTCTTGCTTAAATCTTGACAGAAGGTCAGATGCAAGTTTAAGGGCCATTGAATTTGTTGCTAGTATACTTAGAACGCCAGCTGCAGATATCGCAAATGTATCTGATGAATGGAGATTGTACATTTATGATGAAGAGACCAGGAAATCTGAGAAAGCCACAAGAGTTGATCATTACTGGAGTGACATCTTTCAACTCCAGACAGGAAATGGAAACCCGTGATACCCTCTGCTGACAAGAATGGTGAAGGCAGCCTTGGTGCTGCCCCATGGAAATTCAGATGTCGAAGGGGGATTTCAGTAAACAGCAGAATGTTGACAGCTGAAAGAAACAAACTGTCGGAAGAAACTATAAATGGGCTGCGTAATAGGCCACTTGCACTAAGAGGTCATGTGACATAGTTTTTATGAAAATGAAAGTTACATGATTTTCCCTTCGAAACACTATTAGTGGGTCATCTCTTAAACAAAATAATAGTGATTTGGTTTTTCAAACCCGCACCATTTGCTTAAAATGAGAAAGTCCGTAACTGGTCACGTGACCAAAACTTGATTTTTTAAAATTATGAATTACCGCTTTCTGGCACAAATTTTGCACTTGAACTTCAAGGAAAATGTTGAAAAGATGATGTGGTAACGTTTATGGCACATCTGAACTCAACTATCAAACATTTAACAAGATATAAGCAAAAAGTAGTTTTGGCCGCCATATTGGAAGGCAAGAGTATGCCCTCCAACATGGCGGCCAAGACAAATCAAGCTAGTTTGTTGAAAAATCAAAGTACATAAAATATCTCCCTTAAATGCGTTTCCTCTCAAATTTCGCGTGTAAGATAATTTTTATGTGTTCTGTCAATTTTTAGCAACAGCAAGATTACAACTCACTGTTTAAGGAAAGCATTGGTCACGTGACCTCTTAGTGCAAGTGGCCTATACCAAGGACATGGTCAAGTTCTCTGACCCACAATCACACAGGCCAGAAAGAGTCCCTGCTGTTACTAAGAAGTTACTGCGCTCTGTTAGATCCGCACACGCGGCTTACAGACAGAAATGTGAAAAACAGAAAGAAGAGAATGAAAGGAGAAGGAAGGAAAAAGAGAAAGAAGAGGCAGAAATTGCTAGGCATCAGAAAGAAATGGATGCTTTGAAGGCCAAGAATGCGTCACTCCTTGAAAAGGAAACAGCCCTTAAGGAAAGAGAGAAGGAGCTAAGAGAAAAGCTGGAAGGAGTTGGCCAGCTCCTTATTGACGGAAACAGCAAGCTGAAGAGTTCATTCAAAAGCAGTGATAGAGCTGGCATATGTGCAGCGGACGTAATGATAGAAACTGCGTCAGGGTTATCACAGAAGCTTAATGCAGAGATATCTAAGATAAGAGAGAAGCAGAGGAATGTCGAGTGTCAAAAGCGGAAGCTAATTGAAAAAATCTTAGGAGAAGTTCCAGTTCCTACGAAGAAGACCAGGGTGTGTGCCTCGGTACCAAAGTAAGCATCAAAGAAGAAGAGCAAGAAGAAATCCAACGTTAAGACAACCACAGCGACCTAAAAGCAGCGGTGACGGCCTTGCTTATATAAGAATTTCCGAATGCTTCAGCTTACCTGAAAATACATGAGTTCATTCAGAACAGTGGCTTGTGTTATTTGGCCTTATTTTTTGTAATTCTAAGTGTTTTTGCAGCAAATCAATTTCCTTTCTTGTTACTTGCATTCACAGAAGTGTCAAAACTGAGTTTTGGACTCGAACCAGTTGATATTGTCAACCATTGTTGAACTGAAAGGGATGTCAGATTGCCCTAGTTATTGATGGCACATGCCGAAGAACTTATTGTCAGTAAGATAACGTTATGATTCCAGAAAAAAACTGATTGTTATTTTTGACTTGGAAAGACATTTTGGAAACCGGAAAAGCGTCTTTCTTTTATTGACTTTTAATTTGGCAACATATTAAATCCGTACATCTAGAGTGTCTAAAAACTAAAGAACCGTGCGTTGGGCCTATAAGTTACTTTCAGATTGGTCCTATATTTTTGCAGTTTTGGCGGGTTTTGTCCTATATTTTCAGGTCCTTGAGTCCTATATTCCTGTATTTTTGAACCCCTAAAGCGCTTGACACCCTGTGAGAAAGCATAAATCTACTTCAGAAATTGCAGCAAACTGGAAGAAAGAAGAGAGAAATTTACAGTTCAATGGACCCAGAGAAAAAATAAGAAGTTCCTTTAAATTGTTTTGAAAAGTACAGGTCTATGGACCCATAAAAAAAACACAGACTCTTTCAAATAAAGATGAAAAGTGTAGGTCAATGAACTCACACGATAAAGAGCAACTTCTCTCAAATAGATTCTTGTAACACCTATATACCGTTTTTTTGTAGTGTACAATAAAGTTATTATTATTATTATTATTATTATTATTATTATTATTAAACTGTCAACAAAAGTACAAATAACCTGGCAGCGCATGAGTATAGGCTACCTAGAGCCTCTTGTTATTACTCACTCGTTGTGAAGGATCGTTAAACTCACTCGTTCGCTTCGCTCACTCGTTCGTTTACGCGTTTACGCACTCATCAACCATGAAGTAATCTATATATATCTGGGAAACATTTGCCTCTTCAGTTACGTTCCACTGTGTCTGTATCCTGTAAACTCAGGGAAGCATGAACAGCTGAAATATGGAAATAACTTAGTTTTATTGTATAGTGACTAGTTCTTGTTTTCTTTACTGTGAGGTATCCAAAGGTTTCTGCTAGGTTTGCTCCTCTTGAACAGTAGTGTGTTAATTTGTACCCCTTAATGAGCTTTCATGCAGAAAGTTGTGGTGTGATACGAAAGAAGGGTGGATTTAATTTTCATTGAATATTAATAGTGTTTGACGAAATAAAAATTCCTCGACATCCGTGACTGACTTCAACTCCAAGTAATAATTCATTCCACCCCTCCCATAGACGAAGCATAATAACAGATCATGGCTGAAGCTCAAGGAGATCCTTTCCTTGGCGGTTACGATGACGAGTTTGTAGATGCCGTAGAAGGTGATTTGCTTTGTAACATATGCCAGCTGCCGCTAAAGGAGGCAGTTCAAACGGAGGTGTGCGGCCATCGGTTCTGTAGACAGTGTCTTGAGCAGCATTTCATGAGGTAATTCGCGTCTTGCACTTATTTGAGAGTAATAAATTGTAATGTTTATCGGTTGATGCACGGCGCAAAGATAAGCGTAACCTCTACTTCTTAAGACGACAATAAATAATAGATGATAGCATCGAGGATGTAAGTTTCACCAAAACTGAGTACGACACTCGTAGGGGCTAAAAAGATTTTTCGGTAGATGTCTGGCATGCTCAGTGCGAAGAGAATATATAGTATGCAGTGGTATAAATATAAAGAAACTGCAGTGATGATGACAGGGATTCCACGCGTTGCGTACAATCCCTCTTGTACATGAAAAGGCCGCGAAGTTGTGTGTTTAAAGATGAAATTCAGAACTTGCCACTTTCTAAACTAAAAGAGCTAGTTTGTAAATTTGTTTATGATTCGGCGCTTTGAGTGAACTATCGCGATAAGAATTCAGTTGTTTCGCAACAATATGGAGATATAGCAGTCGAGTTAGGTAGGAATCGAAGCATGAACCGAGTCAGGAATCGAGCTAGAAAACAACTACGGGTGTTCGCAATCGTCCGGTCGTCATAGACGACTAAAACCTCATGCAGACAAAAAGATGACTGAAAAAGTCGTCCTTTGCGCGAAATAAGTTTATTCCACCTGTGGTCTGGTCAACTTGAGAATCGCGTACGTCTGAGGTATCGTCCCCAGGGTCTTCTCGGCTTTCAATATGGCGGCTCTACTGTACTTGACAGCTGCAACTGCTTTTTTGTCAAGCCGCATTCGGCCGATCGCGATCACAACTGATGTGGCGTTATTTATAGGGCGTTTAGCCGACTGCAAGGAAAGTTGCTGGTTATGAATTGTACTAGTAGAGATGCTAGTGAGGTACACTGGTAACTATTGCATACCAGAAGAGCTAAAGGTATGTTCAATGCTGCTTGAGATTCAGAGATCCTGATGACTATGACAGTTTTTTTTTTGTTCTAACTACATTTGGCGTCACCTGTGGTCTATTACTGGAAAAAAAAAACGGCAACATGGAATCTATTTGTTAAATGGATCACCACTCTCTCCAATAAAGTACAAATAGGTTAAGTGGATTATAGCCGGGAGGCAGTGTAGCCCATTGGTTAGGGCGCTGGCCATGAGATCCGGGAATCCCGGGTTAAAGACACGTTCTGACCACTGGTTGAATTTGTTCCTGGTAGTCCCTGGTTCAACTTCTCGGCTGCACTTGTAAATAGCCAACTGGTTTGCCTCCGGCCAGTTGGGATTCTTAACAGATGTTGTTGAATGTTCTATTCTGTCGTGATTGTGATTCGTTGGCCCTGAAAAGCCCCTTGGGGAGTGGTAAATTAAGTATGTATGTATATTGTATATACAAGAATGAACAGTTTTATCACGAAATTACCGGTACGGTCTTTGAATGAAAGTGGTCAAGCCCTTTAGGCGGTCGCAGAAGGATGTAACGCCGGGACGAGATTGTCCAAAATATGATCAGTTGGCCAAGAAGCGACGCTTTTAAAAAGTTTACTAATCTGCGCAACGATTTCAGTATTTGTCTATGCAACCGGAATATGCACACTCTAAGCACATCTAAGTAAAGGCGTGTACGAAAACCTTGGGCAACGGTTAACTTGGAGTATATTAGTGATATTTTAACCAACCCTTGAACGAAAGGCGCCTCGAAAGGAGAAGATAATGAATAGGCCATTTTACAGTTGTTTGGTCAGTCGCCTAGCCTATGAATGGCTGCGAGGTTGCCGATGACTTTGTCTTGATACAGACCTCACTTCTTTTATCATGTAAATTGTGTTGTTGAAATTCTAATTAGTTTACATTAACATCAGAAAAG
>NC_090880.1:29040248-29042748 GCF_036669935.1 Montipora foliosa
TCACGGAAAAATAACGGAAATCACTAAAATAATAAACTGAAATCTAATACGTTTCTTCGCGGATATTAAGACCGTTGGGGATCAATTGTCCTGCCTTTTAAAATTAAAAAAGCTTCCCTGGCCTTACGGATCGAGTCTCTGTTGGAAAATATTTTTTCGATAGGGATTAATTGCATGTCCTTGGAGATGTTGTGGGGAGAGGAGAGGAAATGTTCTGCGACTGTAGTAGGTTTGGATTTGGTGTTAGCGTTATCTAAAGTGCGGCGGTCTTCATTAAAACGGTCTTTTAAACGTCGTTTAGTTTCTCCTATGTACTGTAGATGGCATCTGTTGCATTGAATCATGTAGATAAGGTTTTTAGTTTCGCAAGTTATGTGGAAATTAATGGAGCGCGTTTCGCCAGTAGAGCAGAATTTGTAGTTGGTTAGTCCATGGAAAATGTTAGGACAGGTTAGCGCAGTTTTTGCCACAACGAAAAGAACCGGAAGGCAGTGTGGAATTAGAATGAGTTACATTGGGGGACAGTTTAGCTGTAACCAGCAGGTCTCAAAGGTTAGGGGAGCGCCTGAGAGCCACAACAGGTAGATGGAGGAAAGCATTTTTGCAGCGGTCAGAAGAAAGAAGTAGATTGTAGTGTTTTTTTATTATGTTGAAGATGGAAGGAAGTGATGGATTATAGGTCGTAATGAAAGGTATTCGTATGGGTTTGTCTGTCTGTTTAGGTTGTAGGGTATGTGTGCGGGAAATGTCTGCAGCCCGTTGTATTTGTTTAGTAACAAAGTTGCGTTTGTAACCTCGTTTCAGAAGGTATGTCGTTAGTTCCGTGGTGCGAATCTTGAACGTTTCGTCGGTAGAACAAATTCGTCGTAGGCGGAGTGCTAGGCTGAAAGGGATTGCTTTTTTTGTATGTAGAGGATGACAAGAGGAATAAAGTAAGTGTTGGTGTTTGTCCGTGGGTTTCGTGTATAGGTCTGTATTTATGTTTCCGTCACTAGTTGGTGAGACGTTAACGTCAAAGGAAAGGAACACTGGTGGGAGAGTGTGAGCTAGTGAATTTAATGGTAGGGTGAATTGTTGAGATAATCGATGAAAATTTTAAGGTTCTCCGGACCTTCAGTCCAGATCATAAAAATATCATCAATGTATCTCAACCAAGTATGAGGTTGGAATGGGGCGTTCCTTAGAGCATTTTTTTCGAAAAGCCCGAGGAAGAGGTTAGCAAAAAGGGGGGCCATTTTGGTGCCCATAGCTGTGCCGTGGATTTGAAGATAGTGGCTATCATTAAAAGTGAAGTTATTCATGGTGTAACTTTGTAACTTTGTAACTGCCATGTTTTATCACATTTTTTCCAGTATTACGTCAACACCCATTTACTATATATATATATGTACATAGAAGCAATTCAATGTAAACTCTCATTGTACCTGAAGAAGGCTGGTTTGCCCAGCCGAAATATAGTACATCACTAAAATCAAATCTACGTTGTATCGGCTCTTGCTTAAAATATTTAGTTTCTCAACTTGATATAAACGCCGATCAGATCAAGCCACTGATCCAACGTACACCGACAGGAAATTTTGATTCTTTGGGCATTTGCCCGCAAAAAATCAGACAAACGTCATAACCGAGTGTTTAGTCACATGAAGGAAGAGCTTGTATGTCATTGTATGAAGCGGTTTTTTACCCTTTTCCGCTATCAGTCATTTCTGGTGTTTCTCCAAGGCAGGAAGGCACCAGGCAACCGCTTATGACCTCATAGAGCAAGAACTGTTGCTTTGTGACCTAAGCACATTTCGCAAGATATCTTCCTTAAGTTTTGTGGTCATTTGCTCTTGCTCTTTGGTCTTTGGTCTATGCTGACTTTAAGAGAAAAATTGGTCAAGAATTCTTGGCAATAAACTTGAAAAGTGTTAGCGACAAAGATCTTTGCTAGTTTGCGTGGAGCTTTGAAAAACTTGTGCTCACAAATAAGAACATCTGCCTGAAAATTGAAAAACAATTTTTTTAATCGTGATCCCTCTCGCTTTAAAAAATCATGATCTGTAGAGGCTCCTGACTGCATGGTTTTAGTCACGCCAGGGGTGCTTAGGACATGCGTTTTTAAAAGCTCGATGTTTGGTCTCTCAAGGCTGCAGAAGTAGGTAAAGTACACTGGCCATTAGCTGAGGTAGGATATAAAACCCGACATCTTTTTGACGCTGCAGACCAGGAAATCCTTTATCGAGGTAAACTGCATTGGTAAAGGTAAATCTGCTACGAGCCTAGTCAGTCTCCGGTTATTGTAGCATGAAGAGACTAGGAGTATTTTTCTACTCCCCCCTGGATGGAATGCTAGTCCATCGCAGGGTTGCCTCCAGCATTAAATTTGCCGGTACTCATTTATACACCTGGATGCATGTGGAGAGAGGCACCGTGAGAGTAAAGTGTCTCCTCAAGAACACAACACGATGTCCCCGGCCACGCTCCGAACCCGGACCACTCGCTCCGGAGTCGAGCGCAC
>NC_090880.1:29050248-29052748 GCF_036669935.1 Montipora foliosa
ATTATTATTATTATTAGATTATATATTATTATTAAACTGTCAACAAAAGTACAAATAACCTGGCAGCGCATGAGTATAGGCTACCTAGAGCCTCTTGTTATTACTCACTCGTTGTGAAGGATCGTTAAACCTCACTCGTTCGCTTCGCTCACTCGTTCGTTTACGCGTTTACGCACTCATCAACCATGAAAGTAATCTATATATATCTGGGAAACATTTGCCTCTTCAGTTACGTTCCACTGTGTCTGTATCCTGTAAACTCAGGGAAGCATGAACAGCTGAAATATGGAAATAACTTAGTTATTGTATAGTGACTAGTTCTTGTTTTCTTTACTGTGAGGTATCCAAAGGTTTCTGCTAGGTTTGCTCCTCTTGAACAGTAGTGTGTTAATTTGTACCCCTTAATGAGCTTTCATGCAGAAAAGTTGTGGTGTGATACGAAAGAAGGGTGGATTTAATTTTCATTGAATATTAATAGTTTTGACGAAATAAAAATTCCTCGACATCCGTGACTGACTTCAAACTCCAAGTAATAATTCATTCCACCCCTCCCATAGACGAAGCATAATAACAGATCATGGCTGAAGCTCAAGGAGATCCTTTCCTTGGCGGTTACGATGACGAGTTTGTAGATGCCGTAGAAGATGATTTGCTTTGTAACATATGCCAGCTGCCGCTAAAGGAGGCAGTTCAAACGGAGGTGTGCGGCCATCGGTTCTGTAGGACAGTGTCTTGAGCAGCATTTCATGAGGTAATTCGCGTCTTGCACTTATTTGAGAGTAATAAATTGTAATGTTTATCGGTTGATGCACGGCGCAAGATAAAGCGTAACCTCTACTTCTTAAGACGACAATAAATAATAGATGATAGCATCGAGGATGTAAGTTTCACCAAAACTGAGTACGACACTCGTAGGGGCTAAAAAGATTTTTCGGTAGATGTCTGGCATGCTCAGTGCGAAGAGAATATATAGTATGCAGTGGTATAAATATAAAGAAACTGCAGTGATGATGACAGGGATTCCACGCGTTGCGTACAATCCCTCTTGTACATGAAAGGCCCGCGAAGTTGTGTGTTTAAAGATGAAATTCAGAACTTGCCACTTTCTAAACTAAAAGAGCTAGTTTGTAAATTTGTTTATGATTCGGCGCTTTGAGTGAACTATCGCGATAAGAATTCAGTTGTTTCGCAAACAATAGGAGATATAGCAGTCGAGTTAGGTAGGAATCGAAGCATGAACCGAGTCAGGAATCGAGCTAGAAAACAACTACGGGTGTTCGCAAATCGTCGGGTCGTCATAGACGACTAAAACCTCATGCAGACAAAAAGATGACTGAAAAAGTCGTCCTTTGCGCGAAATAAGTTTATTCCACCTGTGGTCTGGTCAACTTGAGAATCGCGTTACGTCTGAGGTATCGTCCCCAGGGTCTTCTCGGCTTCAATATGGCGGCTCTACTGTACTTGACAGCTGCAACTGCTTTTTTGTCAAGCCACATTCGGCCGATCGCGATCACAACTGATGTGGCGTTATTTATAGGGCGTTTAGCCGACTGCAAGGAAAGTGTGGTTATGAATTGAACTAGTAGAGATGCTAGTGAGGTAGACTGGATAGTGAGGTAGACTATTGCATACCAGAAGAGCTAAAGGTATGTTCAATGCTGCTTGAGATTCAGAGATCCTGATGACTATGACAGTTTTTTTTTTGTTCTAACTACATTTGGCGTCACCTGTGGTCTATTACTGGAAAAAAAAAACGGCAACATGGAATCTATTTGTTAAATGGATCACCACTCTCTCCAATAAAGTACAAATAGGTTAAGTGGATTATAGCCGGGAGGCAGTGTAGCCCATTGGTTAGGGCGCTGGCCATGAGATCCGGGAATCCCGGGTTAAAGACACGTTCTGACCACTGGTTGAATTTGTTCCTGGTAGTCCCTGGTTCAACTTCTCGGCTGCACTTGTAAATAGCCAACTGGTTTGCCTCCGGCCAGTTGGGATTCTTAACAGATGTTGTTGAATGTTCTATTCTGTCGTGATTGTGATTCGTTGGCCCTGAAAAGCCCCTTGGGGAGTGGTAAATAAGTATGTATGTATATTGTATATACAAGAAATGAACAGTTTTATCACGAAATTACCGGTACGGTCTTTGAATGAAAGTGGTCAAGCCCTTTAGGCGGTCGCAGAAGGATGTAATGCCGGGACGAGATTGTCCAAAATATGATCAGTTGGCCAAGAAGCGACGCTTTTAAAAAGTTTATTAATCTGCGCAAAGATTCAGTATTTGTCTATGCAACCGGAATATGCACACTCTAAGCACATCTAAGTAAAGGCGTGTACGAAAAAACCTTGGGCAACGGTTAAACGTGAAGTATATTAGTGATATTTTAACCAACCTTTGAACGAAAGGCGCCTGGAAAGGAGAAGATAATGAATAGGCCATTTTACAGTTGTTTGGTCAGTCGCCTAGCCTATGAATGGCTGCGAGGTTGCCGATGACTTT
>NC_090880.1:29057748-29062748 GCF_036669935.1 Montipora foliosa
AGGAACCACCTTAGCTCTTTCACAGTGGATCTGTCGGTCTTCGGTAGGTATATCTGGAAGACAAATCTTTCAGTTTTTCTTGTGATGTCATCATCCGGCTGTTCTTTTCGGCCGAGATTGCCAAGAGCGTTCAGGATGGACTCGTCGGCTTCCTGCGTTGTCATCTCCTGTGATTGCGTGAAATCCGCGGCTGTTTTGGCAGGACCAAGTACTACAATGATTGGCTGTAGCTTAAAGGCTCGGTGATTGGCGTCCTTTCCAGTGACAAATAGACCGAACGCATAAATGGCGGCCAAAAAAATATTCTTTTGTTTATGTGGTTATTAGACTCACTAGCCTCGTTAGCATGGACAAAATGTATTAGGAAATGTTGCTTGAGAGCGAGGCTAGTGAGTCTAATTAGCACACAAACAAAAGAATACATGTTTGGTCGCAATTTATGCATTCTGTCTATGAGGTATTAGCGCACACTTCTGGATATCGCCTGATTGCCAGAACAAGGACATCGGTGTCTATCTATCTATCTATCCATCCAGACTGAAAGCAGACGAGTCCATCCTGAACGCTCTTGGTAATCTTGGTCGAGAAGAACAGCTGGATGATGACATTATAAGAGAAGCTGAAAGATTTGCCCGCCAGCTATACCTACCGAAGACCGATATATTCACTGTGAAAGAGCTAAGGAGGTTCCTCTTTAGAAAAGAGCAAGCATAGTCTGACACCACCTACCCATGCTGTACTTGTCCAGGCTATACTGCATTCATGCTTTAACCTAATGGTCTGGAACAAAGATGATGTCCGGAATCCAGTGCTACCCTCACCGAGTGATTATGGATGGGCCATGGAGGACAAGGAGTGGGTTCCCGTCATGACAGATCTAGCTCCAGCTCCCAATACAATACAATACAATGCAATAATTATTTACGCACTTTATCGTCTAAGAGCACAAGTGCTCGTTCAAAATACGAACGTGCATCAAATCTACAATTATAATAATAAAATCTCAAAAAAAAAAAAAAATTAAAGATATGAAGATCACAACTAAATTGACCTTAGCTTAGACTTAAAAATACTAACATTATCGGCCAGCTTGACATCAACTGGAAGTTTATTCCACAGTTGAACGCACTTATAGATAAAAGAGTTCCTCATAAAATTAAGATTAAATTTGGGAACGCAAAGATTAATACCATTTCCTCTTAAATTGTAAGACGTTTTTCTTATGCTAAAAAAGTCTCTATGTATTTCGGCCCTATATTCGTAATGCATTTATATAAGAGGACCAGGGATTGCTGCTCTTTCCTACACTCTAAAGTGTCCAACTTACATATATTTAAGAGTTCTTGATAAGAAAATGATTTCCCATGCCCTGTCAGTGTCCTTAATATATAATGATTGGCGTCTTCAATTTTATTGGCCTGGACTCTCCCCAGCCCTAACAGGAGGGGACTACAGTATTCTAGATGTGGTAAAATGAAAGACTTGTATAATGCTAGCATAACGCCCATTGTTACAAAACGCCTAAGTCTCCTAAGTGCGCCGGTCTTTGGATACGCCTTTTTTAGCTGACTAGAAATATGCTCTCTAAAGTTTAACATGCTATCAAGTTCCACCCCCCGGATTCTAATAGAGGGAAGCTCCCGAAGCTATCATCCAGCTTGTCAATTGCAAGTGCGCAAAGCAGCGATGCTCTACCAACCGATGCCAATGCCGCAAAGCTGGGCTTCTCTGCACAGATCTGTGTAGCTGCCCTGACGATGGCAATTGCGAGAACCAGCAAGATGACCTTCATCAGAACGACGAGGAAGAGGAAAAGGAAGAGGACGAGTCCGATGAGTCAGAACCTGAGTGAAGACGCGAAGAGTTGTGAGCACATCAAGAACTGTAAATAGTAGGTCACACTAGGGTCGTGCATTTCCTACTGTGTGCAGAACTCTTTCTAGAAGGTCATTGCATCCTAGCTAGTAGGCTGACATTTATAATCCATGCCTATACGTAAAGCTTGTCCATGATAATGTATTCCCGCAGAGGTTCAAAAGAAGGCCATAGATTTGCACTCTTATCAAAGAGAATTGTAGAAATAAAGTTCGTACGTCTAACATGAGTAGCTGTTGAGTCATCAGATGCAGTTTCCTCTCTAGTACAATAATCCTAACTTGCATTATCACGAATTAGATTGGCTATAATCTTTGTGTGGCTAACAGGCTTCTTCTTACGAGCCTCGTTTCCATGCCCGTGACGTCACGTGACCTCTACGACCTTCACAAACTCACAGGAACAGTTAAAGGCATCTATAACTATTGTAGCGAAGTTTAATGTGAAACTGGGAATGTTTTTGGAAATTATAAAGAGTTTCACATTTCAGGCTCGTTTTCATGTTTACAAGGTCACGTGACCATATAAGCTATAACTAGGTATCAAGATCAGAGATTACTATTATGTGACCAAGTTTGGCGATCAAAGGTGTATATTTGTGGAAGTTATAAGGGGTTTCATTAGCAGACTCGTTTCCCTGCTGGGATCCTACGGCAAATTTTTCCCGTTTTAGCGAGTTACAAAGTTGCACCCAACATTTTTCATGTTTACTAGGCCTCAATGAACACTTCTAGGCTGGTGGCTTGCTTTTAGCACGAAATGCGTATGGGACGTTATATTATGACATTTACTCTCAGACTATTCTTTACGGCTTTTTATTTTGAGAAATAGATGCCCCGTTATCCAACGCCACGCGCAGTATCTTCGAAAAATGGCACAAACAATAACAACTCTTTGCAGGCTGGCATTCCACCGTTCTCTTGCATTTTTTGCGGCCCTTTTTGGAGACTTTCTGTCGATCGGGAAATGGAAAGTACCTCGTTCTCGGCTGGGAAATTTAGTGGTCATTTAACAGTTTCAAAGACAGTGCGTAACAAGCCCTTTTCTTGCAGGAGCAGCAAGATGAAATTGACTCCCATGTTGAATCAGAAATCCGACTGCATCTTGATTTACTCGGTGTCAAATTGAGGGATACAGAAGAAGAGTTACGCAACTCCAAGCAACTGGTGAAGAAACTTGAAGAGAGGATAGATGCTCTTGAAAATAAGCCCTGTGTATATTTGTGGAAGATTGGCAGCTACCATGAAAGCTTGCGACGGGCTAAGATAGGCCACAAAGTTCAGATGAAAAGTACTTCATTTCATACAGATGAATTTGGCTATAAGGTTAGAATGTCTTTGTATCCGAATGGTGACGGCAAAGGGAAGAATACCCATCTTTCGATTTTCCTTTATATCATGAAAGGCGACTATGATTCCATTTTACGATGGCCTTTTCAAAAGCAAGTAACGTTTACATTGATCGATCCAAAAGAAAATCCAGAGGACAGAAATAACATCTCAAGGACCATGGGAAAACAAGAAGAAAAAGAATGGAACTCCAGACCTGAGACAGAAGAAAATAGCAGCGGCTGGGGATTTCCCGAATTCGTGTCACATGACAACCTGATGGAAGGTGGCTACATTTTAGAGGATACCATTTTTATTGAGGCTAGAATCGTTTAAAATATTCTTTGAAGCAAATAAACAGAAACAAACCTGTAAAAAGTTCAACTACAAAAATTTGGCTAGCCTGATTCTCAGACGGTCTCAGGTCTTCCCGACGGGGAACGGAGTAGAGCGCGTGACACGAGCCACCTGGACCGTCTGAGAATCAGGCTAAAATTTGGAAGGCTGTGGGAGTTTAGTTAGAGTGCAGCCTTCGAACCCAGGCTCTCTCTCTTTTCCAGCTTTCTGATTTGTCAGATGACACCCAAAACTCAGAGGGGGGTGGAGAGGGCAGTTGTCGTTTTTAGAAAACCTATCAGCACTCTGTCGTAAAATTTGCTTCTTTTTGCCGACGACAACTGGGCCTTGCAAAACCATGGAAAGAATTGCCCAAGATAAAAAATAAAGACATCTAGAAGATCAATATAACGGACTAATTTAGAAACCGTAACAGACGTGTGCTAATCAAAAGGTACTGTTTGCTTTTAAAACGTCTGTAACTTTGCTGACTCTGAACTAAATTAAGTGATTCAGTTAAGTATATGGAAAGTTCTTTTTCCAACAGAAAAACAGGGAAAGCATGAAATTAATGGTGCTTGGAGGAAGAAATACCTTTCTCTTTGTGTTGGCTTTTATGTGAGAAGTAAACGTAATGCGGGAAAAGTAAGGGTCTTTCTCACAAACTGAATTGAATAGCTTTTTAGGTTCATTTGAAACTAAACTGCAGAACATTTTTTTTATTTTTTCCGCAATGTTCCTTTAGTCCACTTTTTGAGATGAACAAAAACGGAGACCGAGTTTATTTGGACAAGGGAGTCGTTTGTCGCTGGTGGTCACGTGACGAGATCCAATCGGAGAAATAGACGAGATCACCAATTTTTTGGTTTGAGCATGAGCGGTTAAAAAATTTGCGATTTCTAAACAAATCATCAAATAGATGAATGCACGTGCTCCGTGCGAAAAGTTTGACGACGTCTACGAAGACACCATAAACACCCTTAACATGTCACTTTTAGTGTGAAAAAGCACTAGCTTTGTCGATTTGCATCTTAATTTGGCCTTGATATTTACGCTTAGCTTAATTTTTAGAGCCTTAATTCGACGTCATCAAGGATTTTCTCTAAGGTACATGTACTGGCGTTAGTTTTGAGTAGAGAAACTTAATTAAGCTCCAACATATTTTTTTCTATAACCCTTGAAATAAAAATATAAAGTCTGGACTATCAGTGTGTTGTTGTAGTTTGCCCACAAAACCAACAATAATAAAGACATTAGATTCACGGGATGATTAGATAGGTATAACTCAGATTATAATGCATTTCTCGAGCTTTGACTGGTTAACCATCATGGTATATGAGCTATTATTAAATTCTCAACCTCGGATAATGCATTTCGCGTGCTCTGATTGGTTCACTCAATCTCGGTGATCAGCTCATATACCTTAGTTTGACCTTATATGGTAAATGATTGCGCTAAACG
>NC_090880.1:29077748-29097748 GCF_036669935.1 Montipora foliosa
TAGTCATGTTTGATCTATTAATATTCTACAATATTCTCAATGCATTTTTATGACAGATCCCAGACCATGTTGCGAACGAATGCACATTGACGGAGATTTCTTGCCCGTATTCTAGCCTTGGCTGTCCAAGCAAGGTAATCCTTGAATAAAAACGATGACTGTAAACTATGAAATTCAAGTTATCGTTATGTAATATTGCTGTCAAGTCCAACAATCAATGATGTCACATCTTGCTCCTTTTTTAAAGACCTCGCACGTTTGAAAAGTTAAGAGCTCAGAACGCTACAACGTACTTTTTTAATAGCTCCGATCTTATTTCGATAAAATAATCGTTGAATTTCCTTTTTGCATAACATGAAGAATTATGCAGATCTCGGAGGAAGTGCGGACCAAGGGAAACATCCGTCTTATTGTCAATCAGTATAATTCCTAAATGAAGGGGTAGTTTCTAAAGAAACTGTGGTGCTGCGTCGGTGGGGAAGTAGTATACAAAAATTTGGTTTTATCAACGGAGTTGATAATGTAAATTGGCCACCGTACAGAGATTATAAAAGCTGACGTTTCGAGCGTTAGCCCTTCGTCAGAGCGAATCCGCTCTGACGAAGGGCTAACGCTCGAAACGTCAGCTTTTATAATCTCTGTACGGTGGCCAATTTACATTATCAACTCCGTTGATAAAACCAAATTTTAGTATAATTCCTAGTTTCATCCTCAGAACCACTCAGCCTTATCAATGAATGTAATAATGGTTAAAAATACATCGTACTCCTTATACGATTTTGATCACGTAAATAATTGTTTTACTTTCTTCTATGCACATAGGCTAAATAGCTAAAATTCGAAGAAACTGTGCTGTGCAATAATGCGGATAAATATTAAATGAAACTTCAAATTTGCGCCCAAGAATTTTAAATGAGAACCAGACCTTTCGAGGATACTCCCTCTTTCCTCATCAGTGGTTTGCAAGGGGTGGTTTGAAGAGGGAGTACTCCCGAAACGTTTGGTTCTCATTTAAAATTCTTGAGCGCAAATTTGAGCCTTCATTTAACATTTATAAGCTAAATAGCTAACATCCAAAAATGTGCTGTCCGAAATGATCAAGACAACAGGAAGCCACATTTTTTTTTTGTTTGGCCGAGATTCAAACAAGCGACCTCCCGCACCGAAGTCCGATGCTTAATTAACTTGGCTAACCGGTCAGCGGTTGATGTCACGGGAATTGCTTAAATAGAGATTTTGGATTAGAGTGGGATTTGAAGCCCCCACATGCAAATCCAAGCTCTAAGCAATAAATAACACATCCCTTTTTTTTGTTATTATTTTTTTCTGATCCAGTTTCAGCGAAGAGAGACAGAATCTCATCTTCAATCCGACATAGAATTGCACCTTCTCCTCGCCTGTGTAAGGTTGGACGAAACAGAAGAAGAGTTAAGGGTGACAAAAGAAAAACTTGAGGAGAGGAACGTGTACATATGGAAGATAAATGGCTTCAGTGAAATCTTGAGACAGGCAAAAGCAGGATTGCAAGATGCGATATACAGTGATCCATTTTATACAAAGCAATATGGCTATAAAGTTAAAATGCGCTTGACTCCCAATGGTGTCGGCATCGGGTATAACACTCATTTGTCGCTTCACCTAATTATAATGAAAGGTGAATACGATGCCATTCTGCAATGGCCTTTTGCTGAACCGGTAACGTTGACATTGATCGATCAGAAAGGAAACCCCGATGACAGGGAGAACATCGTTGGTTCGTTCTCATCCTACAGCGGTGACTGGTCGTCGAGGCCTGTGAGAGAAGAAAACGAAGCAACAGGGTTTCATGAATTTGTGTCACATGATAGCCTGAAAAACGGAGCATACATTGTGGATGATGCTATTTTTTTTGAAGCTAAATTCGACTAAAATTCTTTATGAAAGGAACCAGGGCTATCTAAACCAAATCTTTGTTTTTAGCTTTCAATTTAATTTGCAAAACACATTAACGTCAGCTGACGAAATAAGACCGCTCAGCTGAGATATACAAGAGCGGATAAGGAGAAAAAACACATCCCCATGCTCCATGATAGTTTTTAAAAAAATCTATTTTATGTTTTGCGCTATGCCGTGAAAGTTATAATGGTCTCGTGCCCACAGTCGCGCAACCAATGATCGATTACAACCATTGTCTTTGTTTAAAAAGAAAATGAAACAGCAATTTATCAAAGATTACTAGACATCTATACATCGATTTTGTAATTTTAAGATAAGAAATAAAAAATACTCTTTTGAAATAATAATACTCTTTTGAAATGTAAGAATTTTAGTCGCTTTAATATACTGGTAGTTTACTTAACTCTATTTATCTCTATTTCTGTGTGTATCAATGTTTGTTTGTTCTTGTGTCCCTGACCTGAACATTTTAACATCTTTTCTTTTAACTAGCTGCCCGGCATTTTTAACTTTTAGGTTATTTCGGGCAGCCAGCACCCCTATTATCTGCTGTACTATTGTTACTATTGTATAATTATTGAATAATTGTTATTAGTTTATTGTAACTATGGGGTGAAATAAAGTATTGTTGTTGTTGTTAATCAGGTGCCTTCCTTAAATTAGCCGCCATCGTGATCACGGTTTAAATAAGGATTATCATTGGAAGAGGCGCGTGTATGGTGGATGTGTTCTCTCCTCCGATCCTTTCTTGATATTTAACAACCATTCACTGAAGTGGAAGTGGCTAGCAAAGGATATTCGGAGTTTGAGGAGCCAATCATAGCGCGCCTTGAACGCTATCCACTGTTTAGTAGGTACTAAATACTGTAAGCAGCGTGTTGCTTTCGTGCCAGTTATCACGCAAAAAGTGTAGGCATAAAATCAAGAGATAATCAATGTTTTAGCCGTTAGTTAATTGTTGTCAAGATCTATACGCACCGCATTTTGTTAAGGTTTTGATCTGTGTAGGATTGATGTAACCTTGAATAACCTTTTCTTATTAGCCCTTGGCAACGACCAATCACAATCGATTAATGCAGAATAAAAATAAAAATAACGACTTAATTTCAAGTTTCAGCGTTTTGTACAGATTTTCTATGTTTGTTCGGACAATCCAACAAAGATTCTCTCCACGGAAAACTAAGAAGAAAACCTGCAAAGTCTGTGTTAATCAAAGAGTTCGTATGAGCGAATCAATGCAAGGAACGTTTGATTTGAAGACACCAACAAGACGCATTCTCTGCGTGAAGCGTGACAGCGCCATGATCTTTCGTCCAAAGTAATGCTTTGCACGACGTTTGTGAGTGGTAGATGAATACGCCAGAATTAAATCAGCTAGAAGACAGGGGTTGTATCGCTTAAGTGTGAATAGTTTGACCTATAATTATCCCTAGTAAACGCGGCAAGGTTTACTAAACACCAGGGTGCGTATGAGGAGGATGAGATTGGATCTTTAAAATTGCGACCGTTAAGCCTTATGCGCATGCTCAATATGGCAAATTCATAGATCACTGTGTAAGCAAAGACCAGCTTAACAAAACAGAAGTACCGGACCTAGCCTGCGAAAAGAACGCCATATCGCGGGTTACACCGGATCTTGGTGAAGGATCTAATTAGCTATATAAATATGATAAATATTAACGTAATCATTGCTTGTAAACAGTTATGAAGAAAGGCAATGCCTTTCGAAATATTGGTTTTAGCCCGATAACATATTCATTCGCCGTTCAATCAACCTTTTTCTCTTTGTTTCTTTTTTCGCTTTTTGACTGCTTGTTTGTTATGACATCCATCATGAAAGAGATTGAGTGTAGGTTGATAGGGTCTGTCCATTTTAAAATCTATAATGAAAAGGGAACATGATTTGAGTTTACCTTGGCCTCCTTGTAAACGAGTAATTCTGCACTTACCAGAAGTTAATAAAAAAACAAGAAACGAAAAAGCCAGCAAATCCTGGAGAATATTGGATATGGCCTGAGAGTAACGTCGTAACCCACTTTAATGACAGACAAAAAAGAGCATAGCTACAGTTAGGGTAAATAAACTACAGCTTCGTGTAAGCGTACCAGGGTGGCCAGAAAAAACCTGCCCCAAAGAACCCGTAGGGAAAAAAATGGACAGGAAATCTGCCACGGGCCAGGCACAACTCAGATCCCCCGCCAGGACTCTAAATAAATTACTCAAAAATTACAAAGTCAGCAAAAGAGGAAACCTAACTCTGATTAAACGTAAAAAATTAACAATCGCCAGCGAATACTGGAAAATTTAAAACGATTATGATAAATGTATATGCTACAGTTAAATTTAAAGTCAGGTTAATTTTAATTTCAACCTAGGTCATTTTATTTTAAACTAGGTTGAAATTGAAAGTAGGAAACATCAACAAAAACCCATCAATTTTTAGCAAGCACCTGTAATATATGGGTAAATATAAGTAAACTGGTCCTAGAGGTAGCTAGAGGTGAGTGGGTGAACTTAGTGTAGCTTAAATTTTTCATGAGTATTTTATAAAACGCCAGTGGTTGTTAGGTCTAGGTCTTAAATGGTTAGCGTTGAGGTTGGGGTTAGGCATACTTTGCATGATAACCGATTCTACTTTTCTTTCCCAGAGCCTTTAGACGGACATTGTTCATTGATGAATCTCCTTAGAAGGGCACGGGGCAACAATATTGAATTATCTTCTAAGGAATAAAAGAACTGAAACATACATGATGTATTGTTGATTTTTAATTTCCTTAGGTATTTACTGTATCTTTTGCTTACTTCGAATTCGTAATAATCAAAAGCAAGTAAAAACAAAACTTTCAAAAATCAGGAAAATGGGTTTCATAATCTATTGATCAGAAGCCATTTTGTAGTCTCTTGTAAGTGTTATTTCTTTTGAATTATCAAATATAATATTTGTTTTTTATTTTATTTTTCTGAGTCTGTGTGTAGTGATAAATCCAAATTGTGTGATTATTTTGGCACAGTCCCCTTCAAGTTCTACAATTTTAGCTAGTAGCCCATTTGGATGAAGGGGCGTTTCCTTTTCCATTTTATTAATTTTCAGCCGGCGCCACATAATCCTGAAGTTCGAACTTCTTCTTTTTCTTCTTCCCTTTCTGGTGTATGATAACTGCAAAAGGAAGTCTGCTGGCTGCCTACAAATAGCGCTGATAAGGACCTTGGTGCCCCTCAAGTTTTGCTATTTGGCGAAAAATGGCCATTTTCGATACTTTTGGAAAAATTTTGTCAGTTTTCCTGTCTGCGGTTTTTTGCATAGTACAAATCTAGGACAGTTAAGCTTTCTATCCAATCCATACTAATTAGGCTATTATAGGACTTGTATTTCCTATTTTTGTAGCCTTCCGAAGTTCGAAAAAAAATTGGTTATTTTTGAAACTTTTGCCTTAGTCCCCCCTTTGCTATTTTGCGAAAAATGGCCATTTTCGATACTTTTGGAAAAATTGTTATTTCTTGTGTAATAGATCTTTTTTCATTCGATATTTTGCATAGTACAAATCTACTGATACTTAAGCTTTCGATCTATACTAATTGGGCTATTATAAGACTTGTATTTCCTATTTTCTTAGCCTTCCGAACTACGACCAAAAAATCGGCCATTTTTGAAATTTTTGCCTTGGTGCCCCTTTTGCTATTTTGCGAAAAAATGGCCATTTTCGATACTTTTGGAAAAATTGTTTTTTCCTCGGCTAATAGGTTTTTTTTCATGCGATTTTTTAGCATAGTACAAATCTAGGATAGTTAAGCCTTCGATCCATACTAATTAGGCTGTTATAGGACTTGTATTTTCTATTTTTTTTAGCCTTCGGAAGTTCGACCAAAAAATCGGCCAATTGGCCGAAGCGAAAATACCATAATACTTTTGGTTTGCTCCCCCAAATTTTGAATAAGCATTGTTTTTTTTCTCTCGGGCGTAAACAACAAATGACCAGCTCCTAACGTCAGTGGCTTCATAGCTCAGTTGGTTAGAGCGTCGCACTGGTATCGCGAGGTCACGGGTTCAAACCCCGTTGAAGTCCTGGATTTTTCAGGCTTCTCAACGTAATTGCAAAAATTGCGTTCATAACTGTGAGGATCATAGCTTCACTTGATTTCATATCCGCAGTTCATATGTGATCCATTTCATACAGCATTTCATCACAATCAAGAGTATTATGGTATTTTTCGACTCGGCCAATTTGCCGCCATGTTGCCCTGATTACCCATGATTCAATCTAGAGCGTGGAGTGGTCTTTTTTTTTTTACAAAATAATCATGACAGAAGGTCAAGGGAGTCCTTTACCCAGTGGATACGATGACAAATTCGTAGATGCCGTGGAAGATGATTTCCACTGTCCAATATGCCACGTGCCGCTAAAGGAGGCGGTTCAAACGGGAGTGTGTGGTCATCGATTCTGCAGACAGTGTCTTGAGCGACATTTTATGAGGTAAGCTTAATATTTCGCGTCTTGCACTTTTTAGCGCATTTAGCGAGAAATAGACCACTTTCATAAATGGCCACCTCCTTTACATTCTTTTGTATTTATGTTAATTAGACCTACTGCCCTCATTTTTAAACAAATATTCATTTGAAAGTGTTATTAGCATTAAAATAAAAGAGTATTTTATTTGGCCGCCATTATGAAAGAGGTATTACCAGGTAAGTTTAAATGTTCGTGTGATGGCGCAAAGATAAGCGTAGCCACTACATAAGAAAATAATAGATAGTAGCATTGAGAATAAAAGTTTTAATAAAAACACGACACTCGTAAGGTTTAAAAGCATTTCTTGACAGCTGCGCAGATACGTCTGCCATGTTTAGTGCAAGTGTGAATAGAATATGCTGTGGTATAAACTGCAATAATAATGATAGGAATTAAGAAAATTTATAATAGTAATGAATAAACTAAACGGCTTAACTGCAGAATACATTGCCACTTCAAAAACTAACCCCTAAATTGCTGGATACGCAGATTTGAGAAAAGGATAAAGACAGACCTGGGAATGAATGACTTTTTGAGTGCCATATACAGTGTAACAAGCATGTGGTATGCCTCGTTCTTAATAGAGCAAAGGCTACTGAAATTTTATTTACGTTCTAATTGACTTTGTTCAAACGATTGTAAGTCATTTTCATCTTATAGACAGGGCTTGAAATTAATGAAAAAATAAGCTACCTCTTCAAATGAGGAAAGCAGAGACTCTCAAGACTTTCAAAAATTCTCTTTGGAATAGGATTTTTAAAGACCAGCAATCTTTAAATCATTTCTCTATATAAGTATTGTGGGTCACTGTGCTGCATGCTAATAATTGTTTCATAGTTTTATTAGATTTTGCTAATTTTATCATAACCTCTGATTTTCAACTATTTTAAGTATTGTGATCTTGTAATGAGGGCCTCTAGTTTATTAGCATTTAGATGCTATTTTGAGCTACCTGCGATAAATAAAGACTTCACTTCACTTCACTTCACTTCAGTCGCAATTTTGTGACATGATAAGACTTCTCCAGATATTTTAGTCACACAGGGAAAAAAATTCAGTGGCAAATGTTACTGTATTGGTTGCAATTTCAAGCCCTGATAGATCCATAAAGCAAACTGTACCACTAGATATGGGAGGATCGCAAGCGAACCCAAGCACAATAGGCAGGTGGCGTGCATACAAGGAGGATCTGTCACTGTTCTCCTTAGTAAATTGCTACAAGAAAAGATCGACGTGCTGGGTCACTCTCGGTTAATGAAAAGTGGTGTGAACAACCAATCTTTAAAACCCCTGCATATACAATAGAAGCTCCCAAAACTAGATTCTCCTCCTGTGGAAAGTTTTTCATCAGAACCTCAAGACTAAATCAAAATGAGAGGTCTCTGGAGAGTTTCGGAGCGAAGCTATGGAATTCACTTTCAGCCGAGACCCGTAAACTTCCCAAACATGCTTTTAAAAGACAAATTAAACAGACTAATGCTATTTTCCATATTTGAGGCAGAGGAGGATTACCCTAGTTATTCGGTTATAACAACATTCAATTTACTTTCCTAAAGAGTCTCATTTATTGAATTAATTAATTTTTGTTTTACCTCTTGTAAACAGTAATTTACTTTAATACAGACTGCTGTAACCTTAGGCCGCCTGCCTCGACTACATAATGTAGCATTGGTTATTTGTTGGCGGAACTGCTTTGTATGTTTTGAAGTGTGAGATGCTTTTCTTTAACTAACGAAATTAAAAAAATATGCCTGTATCCCTCAAGTAATTCCACTACATATCTGTGTATCCACTTCCAAATATAATTTTAGATAATAAATAAATACACTTATTTAGCACCATACCCCACTAATTGTCCATGGCACTTAACATTAAAATAAATTTTAATTAGCTTATTAAGTATTTTAGGCTGCATTAATTATATGTATACTCATTACTGTACATTATAGCGTACAGGCTAATACAAATCAAAAGTGTCCTTAGAAATAAATAACTCTTAGGTAGACTGCATTACTGTAACTACATTATCCAATACTATTCATGCTAATAATAAAATTACAAATCAATTAAATGCATCATTAAAAAGATGAGTCTTAAGCTTAGTTTTAAAAGCGGTTACTGATGATGACTGTGTAATGTCCAATGGTAGTTTGTTCCAAAGTTTGGTCCTGCCGCAGATTATGCCCTATTCTCATACATTATTTTTCAGATTAGCCAGGGGCTCAACGAGCAATTTATTGATTGTATGGCGATCTTAAAAGGTAGTCTGAATTCTTACAAATGTATATTTCAATAGGTCACTGATAGAGAAGTGCCTGACCATTTGGAGCCTTATAAGTCAGCAACAATATTTTTAAAATAATTCTAAAACATACCAGAGTCAGTGTAAACACCTAACAATTGCCGGTGTAATATCATTATATGCTCATGCTTTCTCAACATGGTAACATGTTGAGCTGCTGAATTATGTACAAGTCAAGTACTGTTAGAGTCGGTCCATAGCATAAGGCAAAACAGTAATCTAAATACGAATTTACATAAGTGTGAACATGAGTCTCGACAGTGCTCTGAGATAAATTTGAGCGGGCGGGGGTAGATCTCTCATTATTTTGTAGTTGAAACTTTTTTATTTCCAAAATTCTGCCAAATCTAATGGACTGATCATAAAAGTACCAGAGGGGGTGGGCTGGAAAAATCGAATTTGAGAAGACACGATTTGAGTGGCCCAGTGAGATATTTGGGGCCTGTGCTCTGGTCTAACATTGGAAAATAAGGGAGCTACAAACTATAGAAGAAGCCTTAAGGAGATCAGTTAAAAAAAACAAGATCTTACCGATTTTTTTTTTCTCTCCGGATGACTGCTGGCACTGCTTAATAACCCTTTCACTCCCAAGAGTGACACTTAAAGATTTTACTCTGTCTAACGCCAGACTATTTTACTCTTCAATGGGGAACCCCACAGGAGTGAAAGGGTTAACAACAGCTAGATTCACTCAAAAACTATCTCCCCATTAACCCTTTCACTCCCAAGAGTGACACTTATAGATTTTACTCTGTCTAACGCCAGACGATTTTACTCTTCAATGGGGAACCCCACAGGAGTGAAAGGGTTAACAACAGCTAGATTCACTCAAAAACTATCTCCCCATTAACCCTTTCACTCCCAAGAGTGACACTTATAGATTTTACTCTGTCTAATGCCAGACGATTTTACTCGTCAATGGGGAACCCCACAGGAGTGAAAGGGTTAATGTGCAACTCTTGGGCCTGTTTACATGCAGGTGGGGTAACCCCCCTGTCTGTATAAACTCTTAATTTTTCAGCCTTGCGTTTACATGATAGGTGTGGTAACCTGCCGAGGTGGGCTGCCCGGTCTGCCAGTCCGGTTAACCCGCCCAGCCTTTTGCCATGTAAGCGCTTTAAGGTGGGGTAACCCTCCAACATGGGGTTGGCTCGTGTTACAATATACTGCCTTTGGCGGAGGCGTTGCAGCATTAAAAGTAATAATAAAAAGCTACAGCACTAAAAAGTTGATGCAAGGGTAGCTAATGAGAGTAGAAGAGCACACACCCGTCAAAATGCATCTTTCGCCCACCATTTTGCCTGTTTACATGCTTAGTTGTCGCTTGGCTCGGTGTCCTTTGTTCTTTTCAGGGGAATATATTACATAACCCCTGATCACTATTCAATGTCTGACAAGTTGGTGGTGGTGGCTTTGATTGTAACAGGGTAGTGCGGGACTTAAACAATAGCTGATAACTGTAGCAAAACAATGCAATATATATTTCCCCTGCTCATATTTCCCCCAACGTATTTGACCTTCTCGGTAAAAACAACACATTGCAATTTAATGACCTTGCAGCAAACAATCACAGAGCATTCTTTAATCACGGGATCATAACATGCCACAATTAAAGTTCACCATGATACAAAATCAATAAAGGAAATTACAGAGAAAGTGCAAATTGCTAATAAATACTGTCCATCTTGTTCAAATTTCTGACGGTACTCTTAATTAATTTTTTTAAAAAATACAACTGTACGATTGTTGAAAATGAACTTTCCTTGTTGACCTTCGGTTTTAACCTTTCTGGGGGCCGATCCCTCTAGAAATAAGCTCTTAAAGGCTTGTACAACATCAGAGACAGCTTCACGTTCTCTACCACTTTGTCTTTGTAAAGCACGAAGAGATTTTACGTCCCTATCACCCGTACGATCCATAATTAGCTTCTCCGGCACACATTATCCTAATTCTAATGAGCATGTGGTCTCTCTCAGAGAGTGATTCGTGTGAAAATCCTCTATATTGCACAGATCCCGAACCACATGTCTCAACTTATTTTTTCCCATCGGAGAACGCGTAAACCATACTTTATCTTCTACGTTGAGTTGCTTTTATGGTGACAAATAGAAGAAGCTACTTTTCTCTAGGTCTTTCGGGCTCTCGTTAATATACATACTTACTAATGCAAGCGAACTACACACCTTTCTGGATTTGAAATGTTTTCATGCTGCTCAACAACTTTTGCATTAATATTCCGATGCTTCAGACAACATCTAAAGTTGTTTTCTCCAAAGGTGAGGATGTGTACCTCAACCGAGTACGTCTCCCTCTATAACCTCGCGCTGTGCGAACGTCAAGCTTCCTTGTTCTCCACCACTATGAAGAGCACAGAGCTTTCCAAACAAATATACCAAGGTGTTAACAAGTGTCTTTGGCTCGTTGCCTCTTTCCTTTCTTCTTAAGTCATGGGTTTTGCTTGCTTCCGTTGTTTGCCAGCCAAGACCTGAGCTCGTCAAACATTTTATTTGAGAGTGCAATGAATGTTGAAATAACTTGTATCGCGAGTTTCGAAATATATCCACACCTGCATTTCCATTTTCTCTCAAATACCGTTGAATTCCAACGCAGATTTGTTATAAGATGTTGGAAGGATAAAAGGTGCCGTTCTTCTTTTTGATTGTATAAACGAATGCAAGGTTCCACATAGCATATTGTGAATACATGTAATAGAGTTGCCTCCGGTACCACCAGGAAATCGTCGTTCTCCCTTTTTCTACGGGCAGTGAATTCTTCTCTTTAACCCAGTCATCCCACACGGATACCGCCCGTGAAGAAGTAGCTTTTCTTGTGTTAACTGGTATTCGCTGTCTGTTACGTTGAGCAACCTCCATACAAAATTGCTTCTATACCTCGCTTTTTCCCTTTTTTATGGTTACCACATTTTCTTGGACCTCATTTGCGTCGTCGGCATTTGTCATAGCACAATATCCTTCAAACGAGAAATTCGTTTCACCGGCCGCGTTATTTTCAAACAAATTTGATGCAACATCTTCAACGTCTAACTGCGAACATCCTTGTTTGCAATGTGACTCGTTGGACGACTGATATAAAAAATCTCTCGGGATGGATGGTTCAAGAAAGCCGCCAAAACTGCATGCTCTGGGCTAGCTAAGAATATTTCTTCCTCTGAGTCACTCATTTCTTTCTGACAAACCTACTATTTGACCACTCCACATGGATTGACATCGAAATTGATCTACTTATTTGACAATAGTAACTCAAGAGAATTAAATAAAGTCATTTTGTGTTAGGAAACCTCTCTCACCTGCCCCTCGGGGGTATGTTATATAAACCGGTATTGACCTGGCACCGCCCCTTGGGCTACCCTCTCGGAGCGGTACCAGGTGAATGAACCCCTTCTCCACCTTGAATTCACTATTATCGTGAATTCTTAATTGGCTTGGATTTCACTATTATCGTTAATTTCGAAGACTGAAAGCTTGATATGGAATATGGATTATGGTAAATGGTCATACATACCCCGGTACCCCCGGGTGGTAAGATTGCTTGTAAACGTGAGCTATTTTTCGACCCTGCCCATGTAAACAGAACCTTCCTAGTTTTAAGTAAATCTGATGATTAACTGCTCTTTACATAGGTTTTCGGGGGTTTTATCAGTTAATTTAATCGTTTTGTAGGTGTCCTTATTCAATGGGAAACGGCTATTATTATTGTCACAGAAATAAAGTTATTATTATTATTATTATTATTATTATTATTATATTAGTATAAATACACAGGTGATTATACAAAATCACGCGCTCTCATTGGCTCGCTATCTCGGATTATCAGCTGATAATCACCTCGACGGACAAAATGGCTGCCAGTAGTCGTTTTTGGCACTGTAAGTGAAGATGATTTCGCGTTCAAATGTTTTTTCTTCTTCTCTTATTTGAAATAATCACCTGTGTATTTATACTAAAACAATTATTTGCCTCAGGCTCAGTGATTATCGGTGAATATTCACCTCGACTTCGTCTCGGTGAATATTCACCGATAATTACTTCGCCTTCGGTGAATAATTGTTAATTAAAATTATTATTATTATTATCATTAGTATCGTCATCATCGTTATTATTATTTTGGGCCTTTGCTCACAGGGTAGAACTTCAATTGCCACTTTATAAACTCAAAGAGCTATAATCATAGACAAAACCCTTGGGAAAGTCAGCACTTTTGACGTCTTCATTGCTTCTCTCCCCTCCCCCCTATTCAATGTTGTGCAAAACTGAATGGTTTTATTGGGAAATTGTTGTGTTACCTTCCAACATTGAATAGGGGGGAGGGGGGCTATATAAGAGAAGGTGAAACTATTTCTTTTGCGCTTTAACATTAACATAACCTTCCCAACTACTTTTGTCTATGATTGTAGCTTGTCAGTGATTGATATGTGATTCGACGCTTTTCTTGAACAATCGCGATAAGAAAGAGATTCCCTATTTTAGAGATTCAGAGATTCCCGGGAAAAAATGTCGAACTTATCAAACAAACTCTGATTTGCGCAAAGATAAACGTCGATAACAAACAAAAAACCTCCGATTTTCTCAATTCAATTGAGTTCGACACAGCGGGAGTGCGACGTTTGAATCGGGCCTAAGGTTGTAGTTGGATTTTTATCTTTAACTTAGTTGTTTTAGTTATACACCTTTAAATGAGCTAATACTCAATCTGTTCAACGTGATGAAATGTCAATAAACTACTACTATTTTTTGATAACCAGACAGGAGCGTGATGGACAAGAGCCAAAGTGTCCTTTGGACAATATCGTCCTGAATCGAGATAAAGTAAGTGGCTTCTATTTGAAAAGTACGAAGTAAGGGATCCATCAGAAAAGCCTTCTCCATTCGAGTTAGGGGGTGTTTCCTTATACCAGGGCAACTTTCGTCCCGGAGCGAGTTTTCTCCGTCAGGTTTCCCTCTTGAGGTCTCCCGCGCGACTTCACGCCAGTTTCTGTTCCGGAGCGAGAATTTCATTTCTGTACGATATCTCGCAACAGTATCATATAAAGGAAGAACAACCACTCGTTTCGGTATGAAATAGGCCTGTCAGTGGACTGAAACGGGTAGCGCATGTGTAAATTTCTTCAATCCACTCACCCGTGCATTGAATCAGCGTATAGTGTCCCTTCATGTGAACAGCATGTGAAATCAGGTACTAGGCCCTTATTCTGTTCTCCCTTGTCCGTAACAAAAAGATGGTTAAGGCAGCTTGAGAGAACTCGACCCTCCCTTCCTTGTTTTACTGTTCATATCATAGGATCGTCCAACTGATGCTGTTTAAATCAGCACCATATTTTTACACATTTGTCTGCGGGAATCCCTTTATTTATAAAAGGCTTTTCTTTCCTTAATTCAAGGACATCTTTCCCGACAAAGCAACTCAAAGGAAGATTCTTTCTTTTATCATTCATTGTCCAAGAGATGGCTGTCAGTGGACTGGCGAATTAAGGGCTAAAGAGGTTGGTAATTAAAACCAATGATGACGTCAATAGTGTAACTTGTATGGCAAGCTTGTCCCTAAGCTCCAAAGAAACTCTTCGCAATAATTGAGGTCAAATAGAATCAGTACAGTTAACCTGAATCCGACAGCCATCATATATAGCCGGAGAAACTAGGCTGGTGACCTCTCTTCCATTCTGTTGGTGTTGTTTAATAGGGAGCTTAGGCACGGACGTTTTTGAGATGCAGACGGCAACCGGAAGTGAGCTGTTTTCCTTTTTAACTTGTCTCCACACAACCACATTTACATTGCCAAGTATATTTTCTCCATTAGAGGTGATTAGTGTAAAAATCTGGGAGACAATACTGTCCTGGCATGCGAAGAGTTCTCTTCCGGTTGCCGTACGCGTCTCAGTAGACCTTTTCGGCTTGTACATTTTGTTTTCCCAATACAGATCATGTGATAATACTCAGGAGGTTTGGTCTTTTGTTTTGTTCATTAAAATGAGGGCATGCAAGCATGAATATGCCTGCATACACTCTTTTTAATGAACAAAACAAAGGGCTAAGCCTCCTTAGTATTATCACATGATCTGTATTGGGAAAAGAAAATGTACAAGCCGGAAAGGTCTATAACGTGGAATGCTTAATGACATCACGCTACGTTTAAGGACGGTGCCAACTAATTCAAAGGTATTTTTGAGCGGTTTAATGAGTATGGGGGAAAAGCAGATCTTGACTGGTAACCACGCACTTTTCAAAGATAATTAATCAACAATATTTGTATAAAAGGATTAAAGTACAAGGCAATGTATGGCTCAATTATCGCAGAAAAATGCGTAGTTACCCCCAATTTTCTTTTAGGATACCAAGAGCACTTGCCAAGTTCTGCTTTCTCCGCATAGTTTTAAACTGCGCAAAAATACCAAGTGCTGTATTAGTAGTGAGCACCATCAATAGGAAGCCCCAGTTTCTTAAGATGCGCAGAACGTATGCGCAGTAACAATAGTAGGCACGGTCCTTAATAGGTCATAAAAATGAAGTTACAGGATAAAATAAAAAAGATTGATCGCAATTTTTTTGAAACGTTACTTATTTGTAGAATCACGAGAATGACTGCCAAAGATTCCCTGCCGACTGTCCAAATGGCTGTGGAGAATCCATCCCAAGAGACGAGGTTAGGCTTTGTAATGTGAACTTATAGTCTAGTGGTACTGAAACAGATAACGTATATTTTTGTTATATATTAGGCCCCGTACAGACTAGGTGCCCGTTCCCGGTTCTCAGGAACTGGCCACTAGTTTGAACATAACCTTTTGTTGGTGCGCGAGCATAAAATATGAGCACCGTACCCGGGCACAAGCAGTGGCTGCAAGGCTAGTTCTCGGGCACCTCGGGAGCTTGTCTGAACACGCTTTCTTCAGTTTCCGTGCTTTCGGGCGACGCAGTCACTGTTATGGCGGCAACACGTCCTTGCCCGTATGCTGACATGGGCTGTCCCAAAAAGGTAATTTTCGTTAGGGGAATGCAGTTAATTTCCAAAAGCTCAAAACAAAAGGGCCAAATTATTTTGAGGTTTCACCGTGCCTGGAAACAAACAAGATCGATTTGAGTGAAGATATAATATAATATAATATAATATAATATAATATAATATAATGTAATATGATATGACATGATATGATGTGATATATGATATGATATGATATGATATATGATATAAAAAAGATGACAGTTCCCCACAGGGCGTTTCGACTGGCATTTACAATGAATAATTTGCAGTTAAAAGAGGATAAAATATGAATAAAATTATATGAGAAAAGAAACCTGTTTCAGTTAAAAAATATCTAAAAATACTAAACGTAACGGGTATTTTTATCAATTATTTTAAAAGTTGCTAACGAGATGCCGTTTGAGCTTCCTTTTAAACGTGGAAAATGAAGGAATGTCTTTCAGTTCATGGGCCGACTCGTTCCACATCTTGGTTGATCAGTATTTGAAAGTCCTCTGACCTGCAGCAGATTTAAAGAGAGGGATTAATTGCTGAACTGTTGGTTATTCCGTGTGTGATGGTCATGCACCTCAAAACGGGAGTGAGTCGAGACAACTCGCCTCCCCGAGTTGTTTCGCCCACCTCATGTAAACGGTTGTTAGATTTTTTTAAACAAATGAGTGGAAAATATCTCGCTCAGGGTAAATCGGGGGGAGGATTGTCTCGGGTACCCGAGACCATATAAACAGGGCCTAAGAAGTCGTCTAACGTGATCCGTTGAAATTTAAAGTTAGTCTTTTGGGCGCCGGACGGTTTGCCGTCCGAGTTGAAATCCCTCTCCCATTACGGATAGGACTTCAGGGCCCCCCGATGCAATTCCACGGGCCTCTGTAAGTAACCGGCTGGTCGGGTTTTCTAAACACTTTATTAGTTATTTCAAGTGTTACTTTTAATATGCGGCCCTACAAGTTACATTCCAGTTTTAATATCACAGGTTGTAAAGAAAGGTTCTTTACTTTTTGTTTTGAGAAATCAATGCCCGGTTACCCAAGGTCAAGCGCGGTATGTTCGTCGGGAAAATGGCACAAGCAATTGTACATTTTTGTAGGATACCATTTCGCCGTCGTTTTGCAGTTTTTGCCCTTTTCTGGAACATTTTGTCGGCCGGGAAATGGAAGTACTTCGTTCTCGCCTCGGAAATTCAGTGGTAATTTAACTCTCTTTATATAGAAGTCAGTAACAAGCTTTTTTCCTTGCAGGTACAGCAAGATGACATGGACTCCCATATTGAAGCTGAAATGCGACTGCATCTTGATTTAGTCGGTGTAAAGTTGAGGGATACAGAAGAAGAGTTACAGAAGTTGAGAAATAAAGAAGAAGAGTTACAGAAGTTGTGGAAAACTCAAGAAGAGTTACAGAAGTTGAGAAATAAAGAACAGTTGCAGACATTGGGGGATACCCAAGAAGAGTTACGTAACACTAAACAGCTGGTGAAAAAACTTGAAGAAAGGATAGGTGCTCTTGAAAAAAAGCCCTTTGTATGGAAGATTCGTGGCTTCCATGAACTCTTGCGACAAGTTAAAACCGGCTACGAAGATGAGATAAAACTGAGTGCTCCATTTTATACAAGTGAATTTGGCTATAAGGTTAGAATGTCTTTGTATCTGAATGGTAACGGCAAAGGGAAGAATACCCATCTGTCGATTTTCATTTATATCATGAAGGGTGATTATGATTCCAATTTACAGTGGCCTTTTCCTAAACGAGTAACGTTTACATTGATCGATCCAAAAGAAAATCCAGAGGACAGAGATAATATCTCTTTGACATTGGAAAAAGAAGGAAAAGGAGATTGGAACTCCAGACCCTGGAAAAAAGAAAATAGCGTAGGCATGGGATTTCCCAAATTCGTGTCACATGATAAACTGAAGAAAGGTGCCTACATTTTAAACGATACCATTTTTATTGAAGCTAGAATTGTTTAAATGTTCTTTGAAACAAATAAACAGAAACAAAACGTTTAAGAGGTAAACTGCAAAAATGTTGCAGCCTGTGGCAGTTTAGTTAATAAAAGTAGCCGAACACCAACCTCGAACCCAGGCTCTCTCTCTCTTTCTCTTCCTGCTTTGTATAATTTGTTAGGTGACCACTCAAAACAGAAGGGTGTGTAGAGAGCGAAGTTATCATTTTTAGAAAAAGATTATCAGCACGTGGTCGTAAAATTTGACGAGATCGCACTTTTTTTTGAGCATGAACAGTTAAATATTCTTATTTCGTAAACAGATCTTAATATCGATGACGTGCTTCGTGCGAAGAGTTTAACGACGACTGCCAAAGCACCACAAAATACATTTTTTCGCGTGAAAAAGCGCTGGCTTTGTCGGTTTGCCATCTCATTTTGGCGTTAATTTTTACAGACCTGATGTTTTTTGCCACAAGGTTTTTTTTCTAAGGTGCTATCGTTAGTTTTGAGTAGAGAAACGTAATTCAGTTCTAGTATACATTTTTCTATATTCCTTGGTAACAAATAAAAATTAATATACAAGTTTTGACTGTCAGCGTGCTGTAGTTTGCCTAGAAAACCAACAATATTATAGGGTGACATTAGATTCACGAGATGATTAGAAATTATGTATAACCCAGATTGTTAGCTGCAGGTGGCAAATCAAACACTCCACGCTCACTTGCATCGATACCAACAGAACAGAAGTCGTCAGTGTAACTTTCCCGATTTTTGTTGGTGTTTTTGTTCGATGCAGCAGGAGAGCCGGGGTCAAGAGTGGCTGGGACACGACTCTCGTCTTGTTCCGGGTAGAGAGATTTAAATTTAAATTTTGTGGTCCATACTTTTAACTTCTTAAGGGAGGCGGCGTGATCCAGTGGTTAGGGCATTGGGTTTGCACGCGGTTGCCCCGGGTTCAAATCCCGTTCTGACTTCTGGTTTGGATTTGTTTCCGGTTGCCCGGATTCAACTACACCACGCTTTGTAAATAGCCAACTGGTTGCCTTCTTCTAGTTGGGGTTCTTAATCGTGTTTCTTTCAAATAATTAAAAGTAGGGTGCTTGTGAACTAGCTTGATAGCTAAGTGCACTTCCGCTATAAACGAAGCATTTACATTTTATAATTCCTTCGATCTTTGATCTTCGTCTCCCAGACGAGTCTCTTTGATGATGATACAGAACTATTTTCAGAATGTGCACTTGATGATGTGTCATGGTGAGACGTTTGTCTTAAACTTTCAATTTCAGCGCTAATACTTCTTATGAAAGCCAAAGGCAATGATGCATGCTTGGGCACGATCTATTCTGTAACTGGTGGAATAAACGTTCGTTGAAAACACGTTAAGCATAAAAGCGTGAATCTGCAATAGTGTGAGGGGTCACCCAGTTTCTGTGAAAGTTGTTAACTAAGTTTAACTGTAGGATACCCGGCCACTCAAAAACAGTTTTAAAAAATTTCGGCCACGTGCCCACGCGGCTACTCTGTTACGCTCAAATGCGCAAACTGTGGCTACGCTTCTACGTTGCTACGTAGCTCAGTTTAACAATACCATTAAACTTTAGCGTATACCTTTTTCCGATAAAGTGTCAAAAATGGCGAGGGCATCCCATAGCGATGATAGTCACTGCATAACCCATGGAACTTACATAGACGCGTAGCCACAGCTTACGCGCGTTGACAGCTTACTCGCGCTCAGTCACTCACACATTTAGCCAGTTAGTGGCCACGTAGCCGCTTAACCGGGAACTAGGAAGCGTTGCTTCGAGTGGCGGCCTATTATGCAATTAGGGACTGGTCATAAATTATAGGAGGGGGTGGGTCAGGAAACGGGGGGGGGGGGTGGACCATAATGTAGATGTAGATGAACTTTACTTAAACACGGTAAATGGCTCAGCAAGCTGGTTTTCAGACATGCTGTTTAAAGTGTGGACAAAAATTACGCTATACCTTGGAGGATGACCTTGAAAATTTATGCATCAATTTTATTGTAGACAGTCATACATACACATGGCCCTAAAAGTAATTTTGGTTAAGATATTTTCTCAAAATCATGGCAAAACAGCACCATTCATGCAAATTCAGATACACTAAAATTTTCATATGGTCTCTGTTATAAGTGAAATTATCATCAGTATCAATGTCAATAGCCCTTTTCACCCGTAGGGGAAGGGGGGGGGGGGTCGGGGCTGGGGAATAGGTGATAGGTGAAATATGCTCCAAAACTGAGTCATACCCCACTCTCATTGAGCGAAAATTAATTTCAACCCTCCCTCACATAATG
>NC_090880.1:29125248-29140248 GCF_036669935.1 Montipora foliosa
GGGCCAAGTTATTGTACGTAACACTTCAACGTTCCCTGAAACAAACGACTTTAATTTGAGTTAAGATATATACACAGGAAATTGTGGAACCTGAAAGAGTCCGAAAAATTTTTGGCTATAGGCTATAGGCAGGTCAAATAAACTAGTTAAAATGCTTTGATGGAAAATATTTTATATTACTCTATTTTAGATGCAAAGACGAGGATCAGAAAAAGTGCAAAATGATCGGAATAACTGATACTGTAAGACGTCTCACGTGGACTAGCGAGATGATTAAAGTTATTCTCATGGGCGCTGGACAATTTGCTCCGAGTTGATGTCCCTCTCCCATCACGAATAAGACTTTCAGGGGCCCTCAATTAAATTCCATTGGCCTCTGTAAATAACTGACTGTTTTTCTCTCTTCATTCGAGTTTTCTAAGCACTCCTATGTTTATTTGAAATGTTACTTCTCTTATACGGCCCTAGAAGCTACATTCTCTTGATATCAGTGTATCAAGAAAGGTTCTTTACGCATTTTTATTTGAGAAATAAATGTCCCGTTATCCAAGGCCAAGACTTCGGAAAATGGCATCAGCTATCAAATAATGACTTTTTAATGGTGCCATTTGCCGTCCCTTTTTCAGAGACAATTTGTTGGCCGCGAAATTCTCGGCTGGAGAATTCAGTGGTCATTCAACTGTATTGAACTCAGTACTGAACAACCTTTTTTTCCTGCAGGTGCTGCAAGATGACATTGACTCCCATGTTGAATCTGAAATGCGACTGCACCTTGATTTAGCCTGTGTTAAGTTGAGGGATACAGAAGAAGGACTACGCAATACTAAACAGCTGGTGAAGAAACTTGAAGAGAGGATAGATGCTCTTGAAAATAAGACCGGCGTATTTTTGAGGAAGATTCGCGGCTTCGATGAAATCTTGCAACAAGCTAAAACCGGCTACGAAGATGAGATAAAAAGTGCTCCATTTTATACAAGTGAATTTGGCTATAAGGTTAGAATGAGTTTGAATCCGAATGGTGTCGGCAAAGGGGAAAATACCCATCTGTCGATTTTCATTTATATCATGAAAGGTGATTATGATTCCATTTTACAATGGCCTTTTCGTAAACGAGTAACGTTTACATTGATCGAGCCAAAAGAAAATCCAGAGGACAGAAATAACATCTCTTCGATTGTGGTAAATCTAAATGAAGACGAATGGAACGCCAAACCGAGGACAGAGGAAAATAGTGTAGGCTGGGGATTTTCCAAATTCGTGTCACATGATAAACTTATGAAAAGTGGCTACATTTTAGACGATACCATTTTTATTGAAGCTAGAATCGTTTAAAAAGTTCTTTTAAGTAAATAAACAGAAACAAAACTTTTAAAAGTTAAACTTGAAAAAATCGGCAGGCTGTGGGAATTTAGTTAGTGCAAGTAACTGAACACCAACCTCGAACCCTGGCTGTCTCGCTTTTCCGGCTTTGTGATTTGTCAGGTGACCACCCAAAACTCAGAGAGGTTGGGAGGGGGGGAGGGCAGTTGTATAGAGAGCGCAGTTGCCGTTTTAGAAAAAGCATTAGCACTCGGTCGTAAAATTTATTTCTTTCTAGCGACAACTGGGCCTTGCAAAACCATTGAAAGGAATACCAAGGATAAACTGAAAAAAGAAACAGCAAGAATATCAAGAAACTTGGGCGATAAAAAGGACAAATTTGTATGCATTGTTTTAATCAAACGGACTCTTTAAGAAACCGTAACGGTCGTGTACTAATCAGAACGTAACTTTTCCTTGTAAAAGTTCTTTAAATTTGCTGACTTAATATTAAAGTGACTTAAGTTCACGTGAAGTTTTTTTTTCCCAACAGAAAGCAGATTTAAATAAATGATGCCTGGAAAAAGAAATAACTTTCTCTTTGTGTTGACTTTTCTGTTGGAAGAATGTGATGAAAAGTACTAGTTTGTTAAGTTGATTTGGAGCGAAAAGTGCAAAACAATTTCTTGTTTTCTTCCGCAACGCTTCTTTACCTCACTTTTGAAAATATTTAGCCGGTTCTTTCGAGACAAATACAAACAGAGACGAGGACGTCGTATGTCCCTGGTGGTCACGTGACGAGGTCCAATCGGAAACAAGGTCGGAGATCGCTAATTTTTTGCTTTGAGAATGAGCGGTTAAAAAATTGTCGCGTTCTAAACCAGTTTCATATCAACGAGTGCACGTATTCCGTGCGGAAAGATTGACGATGTCTACAATGCTCCAAACAACAATTTTTTTTGAAGTGTGAAAAAGTGCTAGCTTCAGAGAACTCTCTTTTTGGCATACTATTTAAAGGAGCTCTGTCACGGAAGTGTAGTTCATTTTGTGCACTTTTACCAATTAATCCCCCCTACTCGCTATGCAAATTAACGTTAACCCAGATTTTACTATCTGTGTGCTGTTATCGCTTGCCCACAAAACCAAAAATAGGTCCGCAATGCGTACATGTGTGGCTTACGAAATTAAGCTGCTTTGATGGGGGAGGTTACAAATTAAAAGGATCTGTTTTGTCATTGAGTTTCTATTAGTAGAGCTTGTATCTGATTACGGTTAGTTTTCAATATTGTTCCTCTCAATCAATACAATAAGATAATTGACATACATCCGTCCTGAAATGCTTATTTTCAAGATGAGGGTTATTGGGTAAAGTTTTATGGAGGTGTCATTTTGACAACAGAGGTTGCGCATGTAACCTGAGGATTTAAGGAACTGAAAAAATGTCAGCATCATGTCCTATAGTGGGCTTATAGATTCAGTCATGATTTTGTTTACGCAACCAAGTGGAATTGAGTTCTGAGTTTGTCCAGGGCAAGTGTTGTGAAGTCAACTCCAGGGAAGCATTCCGTATGAATGCTTTTGGCATTTTGTGTACCAGTGCAAGAGCACAACACTTTGCAGAAGGGCTGGGACATACAGGAAATGATGTAACCTTTGCTAGAAGCCACATTGGGAGCTTGATTTGGTTTGAATGTACGTCTAATTTTTGACAATATATGCATGTAAAGTATCATAATGCTAAATTTTCAATAAAGAAACACAGAATAATTTAGTTGATGTAAGTGGCTACTGGGTTGCAAGTGGAGGAATTTGGGAAAAAAAGATAGACGCATAACAATATCTGAACACAAGCAATATTTTAATAAATCATATGTTGAGTAGTGCTTATTAACATTGCTAATAATTTTAAGCCAATAAGATTAACAATTTTACCTGGAGGTTTTAAGAAAAAGTTCAACAGAATTCAATGTACAGGGAAGTTCATGATGGTATCATATGACTTTAAATACCAGAATCGTTGAAGTTTTCTTATTATGGACCTTGTAATTTTATGTCAGTGTGTTTACCAAGTTCAAGCTATGTGGAAACATGAAATGAATAGATGAACTTGACATCATGCAAAGTGCTAATCTACTGTACAAAAAGGTCCAAAATAAACATTGTGAGCAAGTGTAGTACACAAATTGGGTAAATCAAAACACTACTTCATTCCATATTTTGTATTGTCCAACAACTTGTTTCAATGTTGGTAAATAAAAGACATTCATGTAAAGCATCATAATTGAAACGCGACAAAGCATCTTTTGTTTTAAGGAAATTGTCATGAAAGCCGATTCTTGATCGGTATTGTTCAACAGAGATTCCCATGTTACTTACTTCTGACGAAATCGTGGGCTAGCAGACTCTTGTCAACTGTGTGTGGATGATTCGTCCAATTCGATTCAACACCAACATTGAGCAATGACAACACAAGCACAGGAGAGTCTCTTTTGCTTTCAAGTAACTTCAGAGCCTTTCAAATACTTTCAGAAACTTTCAGATACTCAAGCAGGTCTGTTGAGCAGATTGAAGCCGTTAAATGTTGGCTTGCGAGAGTCAATAATGACTCGTAAGTTTTCATGTGACGCAACCTGTACCAAAGGTCCAGACCGTGAATTGAAATGTTGCCCTGTGAGAGCACAACTCCTCGCTGTAATCCGAACTTAGAAGACAAGCCGACTGTAGGGAAGCCGGCGTGTAAAATTCAAGCAGCAAAGAAGAACGAATAACTAGATAAAAAACGATCTTCGACAACACGCTGTATTACACCCACAAAATGGCCGCTTTCTGAAGCTTAGAAGTTTACGTACTTAGCCGAGCGTAGACTGGGGCCTGTCTTCGACGAAAGTAAACCACGTGACAGCCACTCTGTTCACCGTGACAAATGCAGGAATAAATATCTTGGGCCATGGCATTGAGTGGTTTACACTTCGTGTAAGCCACACAAAAATACGGCCTACCAAACCTCGCTTTCATGTATTAGAACCTAGGTAGTATGGCAAGCCGTTTATTTAAAGAATTGAACATATATATCTAAGATTAAATTTTGCTACAAACTGCTTGCCATTCTTAGGTCGTTCCGCGTGTCCGCCATTTTTGAATACGGTGTATGGATTTGTGCATTATGACGTACGTACAAAAACCGCAGATTCTCGCTCGCAAACCACAGACGGGAGATCTTTAGTCCGCTTGGATTTTAAGTTTTTCCTCTTGCTGTAGATTTCATCCCTTTTCTCTCTTCGAGTAAATTTAACAATTAGTCGGTCTTTCACTTTCTTCGTTGGTGGTAAACGATGAGCGATCGATATATCGTTTACGTCGAGATCTACTCCCATAATTTCAGACATCTCTTTCACCAGAAACGCTGGGTTGTCGTTAGGTACGACTTGACCTCCACACTATAACCATCGTTGCGGAGCTTGTTTATGTCTTCCTCGATCTCTTGAATTTGGCTTTTCACCCCTTGGTTGTGTTCTTTTAAGTTCTTGATCGTCAATATCACAGTGTCGTATTGCTTTTGCTTTGAAATAAAATTTTGGGACTTTTCAATTTCTTCAAACCTTTTGTTGAGGTCGAGCAGACGAGCCTTTAAAGCGAGTCGATTTCCTTGCGGATTTCCTTTCGGATATTAGGCAGAAATTCTTGTGTCCACAGCTCTTTTAAACTTTCCACAGTAAAAATCATTCTCGAAGTTTTAATTTTATATAGTTAACCCCCCCGGGGGGGGGGGGGGAATCCCATATGAAACAGACGGGGATGATCGTCGGAAATTTTGAATTTAACCCCTAAAGGAGACCAATCTAGGCGTAGCTTAAGCAAATTTTGACCCCTAAAAGAGACCGTTTGAAAACACAAAAATACGGCACGCAATGAGTTTTAATGATAAAAAGGCATAATCATCGAATGCTTTTATATAAAAAGAAAATTTTAAAGGAGATTTGACTTCTGTTCCTCTTCGCGTAATTCTGTGTTACTTCGCGGAACCCTAAACGAGACCTTGGTGGCATAAAATATTGGAGCTTTGCCCGGAACACCCTAAGCGAGACCAAAATCTAAAATTTACACCCCAAAGCGAGACGACGAGCATCCCCGTCTGTTTCCCCCCCCCCCCCCCCCCCGGGAGTTAACCTCTGTAAAAAACTCTGTATAAACTCACACCCGACCTTCACCTTCCTACAACAACTTTGTACATAACAGAGTATGATTGTGGGAGTACTAAAACCTCAAAGACCTGCTCCAAAGATCAGATCTACAAAGAACTAGTATATGAAGATGACGCTTTTGTATTGGTCGAAGTCATAGTGGAGCTTGACAAGTTTGCTTAGATCTAGTCCCTTGTTTAAATCTCTCGAAGTTATAAAATTTTTGGATCTAGTAACTTTTTATTTAGCAACCTTGATGTATCGATATCATAACCAATTACTACCACCTGTCTTTATTTCTTTCTTCACTAAAATAACACAGATCCATAACTATAATACAAGGCTTGCTGCAAAACAGTCTCACCGGTATCTCCCAAAAGCAAGAACAAATTACGGAATATTCAATATCAGATTCCAAGGCCCATTAGTTTGGAATTCCATTAACGAAGATATTTTAAAATCATCTCCATTGTTTTTGTTTAAAAAGAAAATGAAACAGCAATTTATCAAAGATTACTAGACCTCTATACATCGATTTTGTAATTTTAAGATATGAAATAAAAAATACTCTTTTGAAATAATAATACTCTTTTGAAACGTAAGAATTTTCGTCGCTTTAATATACTGGTAGTTTACTTAACTCTATTTATCTCTATTTCTGTGTGTATCTATGTTTGTTTGTTCTTGTGTCCCTGACCTGAACATTTTGTAACATCTTTTCTTTTAACTGGCTGCCCGGCCTTTTTCAACTTTTAGGTTATTCGGGCAGCCAGCATCCCTATTATCTGTACTATTGTTATTATTGTCATGATAATTATTGAACAATTGTTATTAGTTTATTGTAACTATAGGGTGAAATAAAGTATTGTTGTTGTTGTTGTTCTACATGTAGATGGTAGTTTGACAGAAGAAAAGATTTGTTTACATGTAACTGCTGGGGCATATCACTTATGAATTCCCTATGGAAGAGGAGCATTAAACAGCTGCCTCGAGGCAGAAGGTAGACTGCTCACAATCCCCTATTTTTCAGTTTGATCCTCGGGATCGAGCACAAACTTTCGCCATCTTTGTTTTTAAAAGCGAGCGCGAATTGGGGAGAGCGATATAACTATCGAGTGGGTGGGGGGAGTGGAGGGGTTTTTTTTTTTCCTGCCAAAACCCCTCCACTCCCCCCACCCATTCGATAGTTATATCGCTCTCCCCAGTTCGCACTCGCTTTTAAAAACAAAGATGGCGAAAGTTTGTGCTCGATCCCGACGATCAAACGGAAAAATAGGGGACTGTGAACAGTCTAGGCAGAAGGAGATTGAAATGGTTTGCTTGAGCAGAATCATCGTACTTTACATTAAAGTGATTGGACTCTCAGAGTTTTTAGAAAACAGTAGCGGCTCGAAAACCCTTGGATTTTTCTCATTTAAACAAGAACTTAACCTATGGATTTCCTCATGTTTCTCATCGCTCATTTCATACCTCCAAAGCGCAATAGCTCTGTAAAAACAATTTCCATCTCCTCTGACAACGACTTCACCTTTGAGGAGGTATATTTAAAGACGCCATAATTCGAACGAAAGACGTAACTAATAAGAAAACAGCCTAGACACACTAAAAAGGCTTCATTGGGTTATTTCCTCCAGATTTGTACCTGATTTTGTAGTATTTCGAGACCATGACGAGATGTCAATTTCACAACATTAAAATTAAACCTAAAATAGGGATCCTCACGCGAGCCAATCTCGTACCCAGAGTCCTCGGGCTTCTTGGCCAGCGGGTGAGCGCCTGGAGAGACTCTGGGATAATCGATTTGAACTATATTTTTGATTGGCCGCTTGCGTAACAGTGGCAGTCCGACAGGAAGTCGGTAAGTAATTCGGAAGCCCCAGAATTTGGAGGGAGATTCAAAATCTAAAACTAGTTTCAGTGCTGTTTGATTTTTTCTAGCTCAGAAATATATAAATCACAAAAATAATAAAACGACGAGATTTGAATTATGTCTTATACCGCACGGGAATTTCCCACGCTGCTAAAAAGTGATTAATGTTGCTGTTGCGAAGGTACCGTGGGAAAACATTACATCAGTCTCTTTGAGAAGAGATCCGTGGAATAAGGTCTTGTCGAAGCCATTCAGAATTACGGAAACATCAAATTGTAGAAGAAGAGGACATTTGTGTCGTTTCCACAAAAAAATTGTCGATCGTGTTGCTTGCACGAGGGCATTCCCATTGCATTCTGAACGATGGAATGTACGCTGAAACACTAAAAATACACTCACCGAAAGCGTCAGAGATTTCATCTTCACTTGCTCTTACAGCAAGCCAATGATCATTTCTCCGGTTTCTTTGTGTGTAAGGCTAAAATTCTTGTTTCTCGAACAATTTAAACCCGCCATTTCTACTGTTTACGGTTTTCTCTTTCCTGCTTCCGTTTAAACTCAAGCATACGTAATAAGACCGGAACCCACGTTTTCTGGGAAAATGGAGTCGATTATCCCAGAGTCTCTCCGGGCGCTCACCCGCTGGCCAAAAAGCCCGAGGACTCTGGGTACGAGATTGCACGCGAGCAAGGTTAATCCGAGTGAATTTTATGTCATATTTCACGGTTATTCAAACAAAAACTTACACTTGCCGCATATCAACATTGCCCAAATCGACTTCTGATAAATCTGTGTCGAAAAGAGCGTTGATCTCTATTCAAAATCGTTTTTTCGACGTCGAAGTAAGTTTCCGCCATGCATGTTCTTTACAGCGAATAGGTGCCAGTGTTTGCTCCCCTGGCGATCCCAGAACCCTTTGCGTATAAACAGGCATCCGATTCTTGCACATCATGGCGGAAGCTGAAGCGAACCCTTTACCTAGCGGCTACGATGACAAGTTTGTAGATGCCGTGGAAGACGATTTCCACTGTCCAATATGTCAGCTTGTGTTAAAGGAGGCTGTTCAGACGGGGGTGTGCGGTCATCGATTCTGCAGACAGTGTCTTGAGCGACATTTCACTAGGTAATTCGCGTCTTAAACTTAATAGCGAGTTGTAGTTTGTAATGTTCATCTTAGTAGCGGAAAGATAAGCGTGGCCTCTACTTGAGAAAATAATAGATAATACCATTGAGGATGTAACTTTTAACAAAAACACGACACTCGTAAGGTTTAAAATCATTTCTCGGCGGATACGTACGTTTGCCATGTTCAGATGTGAATAGAATAGAACATGGTATACTGTGGTATAAACAAAAAAGAAAGTGCAATGATAGTGACAGGAATAAGGAAAATTTATGACACTAATAAATTAAAATCTCTTGGAATAACAAAGGGCCGCTGCTCGGATGGAGGAAGCGGCCATTTTATTCCTCTTTGACCGTGTACCGAATCGTAACGATACACTTCCTCTTCTCACAGAAAACACGATAAATGCGCGTTTCTATAATCAAAACTAAAAAAATAAGGAATTATCAAGCCTTTTGAGATTTTTCTCAAATTTTTAGTTTGATAAGGTTTTTCGTCTTGTGATAAAATAAGGTTGAATTTCTGAGCTTTTGCGTGACACGATATTAAAATTGCGGTTGAGAATGCTATCACATAGGTTATCCGCTGAAATTTTACAATCTGAACCAGAGAGGTATCCAGAGTGCGTCATTGCGTCCTGGGACGCACTCGTTTTCCTTTTAGACGCATAGAATATCGAACAAAGGGTCCAGTTGGACGCAGAAAAAAATTGAATCTTTATGCAAATTACGAACGCCAGGAAAAACATGCGAACGGCGTATTTCACAAGGAAATTGAACATTGCCATTTCTCACATCGGAGAAATGATCGAGTTCCTGAAATTTCAAGGTGAGCTGTTATTTTCGGATTTTTGTAGTCGAATAATTTCATTTTGTCAACCATTATGTCCAGCTTCATCGTGAATTCGCACGTGTTGCGTGACATGATCTGAGCTGTTTTTTGTGTGAGACAATCGGCGGCACTTTCAATCTGCCGCCAGTCAGTGATAATAAAACATTTCAGTCGAAGTTCAGTTTGTTGCATGCTTTTCAAGTGAATTCCAAGCATTAGTTCGCTTATTGTGAGTGAAATGACGGAGAATCCAAAGGCAAAGTATATAAATTTGCGTAATTTTTTAATCGCTTCGTGACTATTTCAACGTTTTTAATATGACAAGGGTGTGGTATTTCCTCAAAGATGACACCAGTCGGAACGGTACTCCATTTTAGGAGAAAAAATAAAATTTATCCTCAAGTGCTGACGTTCTTCATAAAACCAAAAACTTGGCTATTTCACGTTGTTGATTTGCTGACGACGGCAACGAAATGGACAAAAGTGAAAAGCGCACGTGCAGGGCGTGCAAAGCTATTGTTTTTACCCACTAAATATGCAAATTCGTGACGTTCTCGTTGCCGTCGCCGTTGTCGTTGCTTAAGCTCCCTATTAATTCCGGGCGCGCACGTGTCATTGTCTTGGTTCTTGTTTTGCACGTAATTTGTCTGTTTTCCAAATTATGCATCTTTTCTTCGGAGTGAGTGAGTGAACAGTCATTGTATGAGAATAAGTACTCACATCGATGTTTATGAGCTCCCTCAGAAGACGACTACTGGCTTTTTATAGCAAAACTCGATGACATATGTTTTTGCTAGCTTCCGGCTGTGATATTTGTGCCCCTAAGAGGGACACAAACATGATGTCTCCATACAAAGCCTTATAAATTTGAGTAAAACATTTCTTCGAATATCTCCCGCACGAAACATCGCACAGACCTGAACCTTTGCGAGACTGTTCGAATATTCATCTTCTTTTATCTATTTGATTCTTGACTTTATTTGTTCAGTGGTTTTGATGATGATGTGACAGTGAAAACCGGCAATTGTTCTTCCATTATTCGATTCTCACGTAACAAAAACTTTAATTCACGTCACGCAACTCCCGGTCACGCCGGTGGGAAGGGCGCTAATCACGAGCAAGTTTCGTGTCTATTTTTACTCGTAGGGTTGTGGTTGAGGTTTTATATTCAACTTTGTTATTTAAATTTTAGTTTTACACCTTTAAATGAACTAATGCTCATTCTGTGCAACGTGATAAAATGAAAATAAACTACTTCTTCTACTTGATAAACAGACAGGAGCGTGATAGACAAGAGCCAAAGTGTCCTTTGGACAATATCGTCCTGAATCGTGATAAAGTAAGTGGCTTCTGTTTAAAAACAAGTGTATTGATTGTTTGATACCCTTAACAAGGTAACAAACAGTACTTGTATTTTGGGAGTTGTCGGTATTAAGAGTGAGTCCACGAGAGCACCAGGCAGTGCTGCTACATGCCATCTCACTGAATTCCATGAAACTCTGCCAGTTTAAAGGGTCTACCCCAAAACTGAAAACTACAACCTGGTTTGTGTTTTGGATCTTTCAGGGGGGGGGGGGGGGGAGATAGGCCACCCCCCTGGATTTATCAGCTTTTACCATGGAAATTGCTTCAAATTGGGCAAAATATATGAAGCTCTCAGCACAACTGAATTTGACCTATTGATTTGAGGGTATACACACATATTGATACATCCTTAGTAAACACAAGGAACAAGTGTCAGTCAGTTTGATTGACGGCTTGTCAATCAACCGAGGCAAATAAGTGAGTGCGTTGTGATACACTTTGAAAAATTCAAATATTTGATGATTTTGAAGTCAAATATCTCCCGTTGCCAAAAAGCCTCAACAGTAATTTTTATGCCCCTTTGTAGTCCATTATTTCGTCTCTTAATAACATCAAAAACATTTTTGGGCACTCCCCTTTTTTCGGTTCAGATGCCACTTATAAACAGCACATAAACGCGTTTCTTTCAACTTCACTTGTCACACAATTCTTCGCGGCCACTCTGGCAGACAAACCCAAATGTTCGAGCTTCTTATACGAAAAATTCATCAAGGAGGGTAAGAAATAATAAAAACTTTTGATATTTTGAGAAGACATCGAAGATTCACGTTAAAAAAAGAGATGCGTGTCACCAAAATATCGATGGCAAATTCGCGATATTTCTGTTTCGAGGTTGCTATTTTAGAGATTTTGCTTCTCAAAATCAGCTAATTGCTATTGTACGACATAAAACATTCACAATTGCTTTATTTAACTGTTTAGTTTCGTAACTGGGTTTTCACAGTTTCCCAGCTGGGGGAATTTCAGGGTCACATGTCAAGTGCTTGTTGACAAGCAAATTCCAGTGCACAATAACCTCGCCTTGTACAGAAAATAAAAGGAAGAGAAAATCTGCCAACTAGCATATACGGGAAAGCCAGACGATCTAATAAATTCGTAATTTAAGCTTGCGGGAAAGAAGATTAGGATCGATAGGGTTGTTGTCGCTTAACATCATCGAACATTTCATAACATTCCACGTGCGTAACGCTTAGAGAATGTAGCGTGACCTGATTAACCTCTATTTACATTGCAACAACTTTCTCATCCACTCCGCTAGATAACATCATGAAGTTTGTATTGATGTGTTTTTTCCCATACTTGACTGTAAACTATACAAGAACTCAATTTTAACCATATCTCCACCCCTTTCCGGTGTCATTTTGTTTTGTATTGCTGCTTTGAACGCATCTGTTGTTATTTTTGAAAGCCGGTGAAACTTAAGACTTGATGCCGACAAGTGTTATGATTATATTCCAGGAACCGCGAAAACATGCGCAAACGTTTTAGAGAAAAGAAAAAAAAATCAAGCCTGATAAATCTGCTGTTAACTCCTGAAGGGAAACCTATGCCAGTAAAAGATAACCAATTCCAGCCCTACATCATTTAAACTCAGCCTAAAGCCGAGCCCTCTAAGCTGTTAGACCCTGAAATTAAAATCACATAATCGCCAATCAAAGAATTCACACTTCCGGCAAAAGTATTCACTCCCTCACTTCGGCAACTGCCTTGATCGCATTCCGTCGGTCATTTCAAGTACGCATTCAAATTGTGAGATTTGCGATAGCTCAGTTATCGTGTTCATTTACCAGCCTCTGTGGAAACAAATGTGATATTTCTTCGCGCTGGCCAGGACGGCAGCAACTTGTACCCCTGAGTTCATGCGTAGACAACATAAAAGAACATCTGAGAGACGTCAAAGTATAACAAACGAGCGTTGCATCTGAGAAGGAGCTTATTCTGGCTCGCGTTGGTTTATTTGATGATTCTGACGGCCGCGATTTCACAATATGCCCCAAACATGGAGCAGAACTTGGAGTAAGATTCAGAACTACAACTAAGTGCCAGCATCCCTTACATGGAAATCAGAGACGAAACGTTGAGAGGGGGATAACACTCAAGATGGCAAAAGAAATCAAAGCAAAGTGGAACACTGTTGTCCCAGTTTGTGCAGGTATTTTAGATAAAGCTTTGCTATCTATAGATATTAAGAACCTAAGTTTGTAACACTTTTAACAGACTGGGGCAGTAGGTGCATCCACTACAATGACTGCATTAAAAATAATTCGATTCTGGAAAGCTGACACGAGCTCCAATAATGAAGAATTGGCACACTTACTTTGATTTGATTTGATTTAATTTAGCAATTTATTTTAATATATAATTGCTTGGCATATGCAGAAACTGTAGAGGTGCTCACACAGACAATATGGAAAAAGGCGAACTGGACTCTAATGTTACAACCTTGGCAACAGGATCGTTTGTGCCCTCTGAAACTCCAGTTCCAAGTGGGGAAGAGTCCATGGATCAGACTACAGGACCATCTGGAGAGCAGGGAACAGAAGAGATGCCTGAGACAGCTGAAGAGGAACTGGTGCTACCGCGTTTGCGCGTGCGATTTCAAGATGATTTTTTAAGTCAGGTAATAAAGACTACAGAAGATTGATCATGTGTTTACTCATTTGAATTTATAACTTTTGGTTTAAGATACGGTAGAATTTCAGTTGTTGTCTTCTAACCTTAACCATTGCTGCTATTGTTATCTTTGACTCATTCTTCCTCTTCCTCTTTTAATAATAGTAATAATAATAATAATAATAATAATAATAATAATAATAATAATAATAATATTATTATTATTATTATTATTATTATTATTATTTCACTCACTCACTTGGTCGCCCGTAGGCGGACGAGCACATGGCTCCTTCGACAAACAAGATATCTCATCAACGCTTGATGTTCCTGTGTCCCTCTTTAGCGTTGCGATGTAGTCCTGCTTGGGCCTGCCTCTCCCTCGACGTCCATGTGTTGGTTCCCATAACACTAAGCGCTGGGTACTGAGCTCAGAGTGTTTATAACGGTATTACTATTGTTATAATTATGACTATCTTTATTGTTGTTATTATTATCACTGTTACTATAATCTTTATAAGAGGGCTTTCACTCACGGGCTCAGTAACCTTCTTTTACCACCGGAACAAAAGAAAACATTTATATGATAATGGAGCTCAATTCCGGGAGGATTAGTTGGGGACTCATGGCGCCTCCTTTCCTTTGTTTGGGAGTACCAACCTGGCTGCCGTGACGTCACATGAAAACACTGTATAGGTAGAAATCGGCTTAGCGAGCCCATGACTATAGGAGCGAACAACTCCAACACTAAGCCACGCTTTGTCACGGCATTTTTACAGACCGATATATTTTTGGACTACCCTTTCCGCAAAAAAACAAAGGCAGTTCAGGTTCGGTGAAGCTATGACGTCAAGTCAGTTTTTATGTGATTGGTCATCGGGCTCCTGCAATGGGAGCGGGAGCGCAGCGGTCCATTGTCCAAGGAAAATTGGGTTTTCGGACGAAAATTTGTGCCTGGAGAATAGCACTGTTGTTCGCTGCTAGTCATGGGCTCCTGGCTTTGCTTATAGTTCGGGCGGAGATTAAGTTGCCTTCATTGTTATTTAAGTAGCCAAAAAGGGTTGTTTTGTTTTTCTGCAGCAAAGCGATCCGAATTCGGACATCTTGTCGTCATCATCCCAAGGGTCATCGGCAGAAGTAGAAACGTCTCGTGAGTGGCAACCCACCCCGCGAGTGGAACATCAGCTGCAATACCTCAACAGTTTCCTGCTAAAATCAACTGATGGCCCGATAAGTCCAGTTAGGTCTCAATGTAAGTCCGATGTTATGACTGTCTCATCGTCAACGCAGCGTTACTACTGAAAAAAAGCCCACCAAGCTGTTGAAACCACTCTAGAGGCTATTGCACCGGGGAATTCAAGCTAATTCATCGTGGTTGCTTCAGCAGGTTTTCACAAAGCACCAAAGCGGACGAGCAATCTCTGCTGCTTCCGAGGAGGAAAGTCTGGTATCTAGACTCGTGACCCTTTACAATGAAGCCAACTCTTGGTACACACAACAGCAGATTCTGTCCCTTTTCGCTAGCAACTACTCTAAGACAGAATTACTACAGCTGGTGCCGGGACTGACCAAGTTCAGGATTGACGAGGCCAGGACACATGCCTTTAAGACTAAGCCAGGACAACTCGTAGAGCCGCCAACCATCACTAGAACAAGGCTTGATCCCGCTAAGGTTGACCATTTCTTGGACTTTATATCCAGTCCTTCGTTTCTAC
>NC_090880.1:29145248-29152748 GCF_036669935.1 Montipora foliosa
TCGTTTCAGTCTTGTCCATTTGTGTCCATCCATGCTTTTCTTTCCTTTTGCTGCGGTTCTTTTATGTTGTTCAACAGTTGTAAGTGGTTATAGCATAAAATACCCGCATAGAGCTCTGGAGATCACTTTGATACATTTCCTTAACGAAATGGATGAGCAATTTGTGAATTTATAAAATGCAAGTCACGCTACGTTTGCTAAGTGTCACGAGGAATGTTATGAAATATTCGATGAACCCTACCGATCCTAATCTTCTTTCCCGGAAGCAAAGCTTAAATTACGAATTTATGAGATCGTCTGGCTTTCCTGTATATGCTAGTTGGCAGATTTTCTCTTCCTTTTATTTTCTGTACAAGGCGATGTTATTGTGCACTGGAATTTGCTTGTCAACAAGCACTTGACATGTGACCCTAAAATTCCCCCAGCTGGGAAACTGTGAAAACCCAGTTACGAAACTAAACAGTTAAATAAAGCAATTATGAATGTTTCATGTCGTACAATAGCAATTAGCTGATTTTGAGAAGCAAAATCTCTAAAATAGCAACCTTGAAACAGAAATATCGCGAATTTGCCATCGATATTTTGGTGACACGCATCTCTTTTTTTAACGTGAATCTTCGATGTCTTCTCAAAATATCAAAAGTTTTATTATTTCTTACCCTCCTTGATGAATTTTTCGTATACGAAGCTCGAACATTTGGGTTTGTCTGCCAGAGTGGCCGCGAATTGCCAGAATTGTGTGACAAGTGAAGTTGAAAGAAACGCGTTGTATGTGCTGTTTATAAGTGGCATCTGAACCGAAAAAACGGGAGTGCCCAAAAATGTTTTTGATGTTATTAAGAAACGAAATAATGGACTACAAAGGGGCGTAAAAATTACTGTTGAGGCTTTTTGGCAACGGGAGATATTTGACTTCAAAATCATCAAATATTTGAATTCTTCAAAATGTATCACAACGCACTCACTTATTTGCCTCGGTTGATTGACAAGCCGTCAATCAAACTGACTGACACTTGTTCCTTGTGTTTACTAAGGATGTATCAATATGTGTGTATACCCTCAAATCAATAGGTCAAAAACAGTTGTGCTGAGAGCTTCATATATTTTGCCCAATTTGAAGCAATTTCCATTTTAAAAGTCTGATGAATCCAGGGGGGTAGCCTATCTCCCCCCTGAAATATCCAAAACACAAACCAGTTTGTCTTTTTCAGTTTTGGGGTAGACCCTTCAAACTGGCAGAGTTTCATGGAAATCGGTGAGATGGCATGTAGCAGCCCTGCCTGGTGCTCCCGTGGACTCACTCTTAATTGTTATTCTCAAGGATCCATCTGGAAGTCTTCTCATCGATTCGACTTTATCTTTTTACCCCCTTTGACATGACAAAAGATAGATAAGGCAGCTTGAAAGAACTTAACCTTAGTTACTCCCTTCCTTGTTTTACTGTTCATATCATAGGCTCGTCCTGTTGATGCCGTTTAAAGCACTACATCTTAAGAAATTTGCCCACAGGAATCCCTTCATTTATAAGAAATTTGCTTTCCTTAATTCAAGGACATCTTTCCTGACAAAGCAACGCAAAGAAAGATTCTTTCTTTTATCATTCATTGTCCAAGAGATGGCTGTCAGTGGACTGGCGAATTAAGGGCAAAAGAGGTTAGTATTGAGACCAATTATGACGTGCAATAAGCTCCAAAGAAACCCATAACAAGGAGGTCAACCCGAATCAGTATACAGTTAGTCTGAATCTGGCAACCATCACATACATTGTATTGCTAGAAAAAGTAGGCCGATGACCTATCTCCCATTCTGTTGGTGTTGTTTCCATTACCTCACGCAACGTTTAATGGGTTATAGTATTTTTCTGTTCTTATAATATTGAGGGCCAACTTACTCAGTTCTGATTGCTCAGTCAGGGATGCCACTGGCTAGTTCGTTGCTTGGTTACGACTTGGTTACGATTTTTCCCCGACCACGTTCGCGGGGCTTTTCTCCACCAAGAGTTGGGCACCCGCCCGCTTAACTCTTGGCAGAGAAAAGCCCTGGAAATGAGCTTCAGCTCACCCGCATTGCCTGATTTCAAGGAGAAGGGGACTTAAGATACAAGTCAGTAAACCATGGGATTTGCAGCAACTACTGTATTGATCCACATGGTCAGAAAGAGGTCACCAAGATTTACAAAACCACAGGGGGGGGGGGGGGGGGGGGGGGGGCGGGGGGGGTCCTGTTAATTAAACAGGCTGAAAAGTTTGTGTGGCAAATGACTTTGGCCAGGTTTACCGGGATGAATTCCTTTCCCTGCCGAAAAGGATGACAGGTGAGTTTAAGAATATTCAAGATAACTGTTCAGAACGCCCTTCTTTCTCTGGCCTCAACTAAAATAATAATTATTTTAAATTAAAAGAGAGAAATAGGGTAGAATAACAGATGGTTTGTTCTTTTGTAATGAGCAGTGGCCTGCCTGCCATTTGTCACATGTTTTCTAATCTTAACCTCAACTGTAAACTCAATTTACCTTTGTTGGCTATCGTGCGGCTGTCTATTGGACTCCGGACGGTCTGCAGGTACCCTCAATACTGAACTTGTAGGAGAAAAAAAAAAAGAGATTGATCACTATCTTTTGAAAAGTTCTTTTATTTTTAGGGTCACGAGAATGACTGCCAAAGATTCCCCATCAACTGTCCAAATGGCTGTGGAGAATCCATCCCAAGAGACGAGGTTAAGTGTTTTAATGTTAATTAATTTAGAGTCTAGTGGTACTGAAACAGATAACATTTATTTTTGTCATACATTAGGCCCGGTTCACACCAGGTGCCCTTGCCCTGTTCTCGGGAATGGGCACCAGTCTGAATATAACCTTTTGTTGGTGCCTAAGCATAAATTTGAGCACCGTGCCCGGTCACAAGCAATACCGAGCTCCAAGGGTAGTTCTCAGGCACCTCTTAATTGTCTAGTCTTCCAGTGCTGGAGCACTAATTGGGGACACCGTAAACTGAAATCAACAAATTAACTTAAGTCAAATCAAATGTTGGTTTTTGAGGAAAGGGGAGAACCGGATCACCTGGAGAAAAACCTCTTGGAGCAGAGTAGAGAACAAACAAACTCAACTCACATGATGGCGAGTCTGGGAATCGAACCCGGGCCACATTGGTGGAAGGCGAGTGCTCTCACCACTGCGGCATCCCTGCACCACAGAAACTTGTCTGCACGTGCTTTCAAAGGTTCCCACGCTTTTCCCGATGCTTTTCTTCAATGCAATCACTGTTATGGTGGCAGAAATTGAGATTCAATTGAGGAAAACAATCATCTACAAGTAGCAGGCTGCTAGGCATGGTTTCGCACAAATTAATTTTCATCGCTGTTTTCAAAGAGTTATCTCAATGCAAATTCATTTGTGACATCAACCCGGTATAGAAACCATTCCCCTCCATTGCTCGGTTATGGATCAAAGTATGACCACATTTCCCGTCATTCAAAGCCATTAAAAAAATTAAATTTCAATCAGAAGGGACAATTTCGGAAAATAAATCAAGTAGGAAAGTGAGTTGAGGTGATAGGCACTTCAACTATATCTTAAAAGGAATAAACACGATTTCGATGCTCTGGGGAATGGAGAAAAGGTCAGAGTGATATATTTTCTGCGTGTATATTTCTGGACACAAGTAACGTTGTGTCGAAGAAGACAAATAGCAACGTTCATCATTCTATAGATTACTTTTATTTCGTTGTTCTAGTTGGTGATAGCTGTTCCAACCAAGCTCGTTTTAAAAGAACTGAAGTTCTCTAAAATGAGGCCAATAGTTATCTTAAATATTAGGCTTAGTGAATAATCAAGTTCGGGGCAAGTGGAATGCTGAGGCTGAGCTCTCACTTGCGTAGATCTTGTCTCACTCATCATCGTTTGAGAGAAATCAAGTAACTAACATAGTGTCAGTTTCAACAAATATTTGTCTCTTTTAAAACAAGGAAAATTATTCAAAGTGTGTTCAACTTTGTCGCCATTGGTCAGTTATGCAGAGGGCGCAAAACCTAGTTTCTTGAAGGTATCAGCACAGAAATTGCTCTCCTCTGCAGGCTGATCTTCATATATCTTGATTATGTTTTTTCGTAACAGTAGCTAAGTAAATTGCATCTTCTTTAGACTTGTACACATGTAAATAAATTTATGCAAGCTGGAAAATGTCGAGTGTATTATTATACGCCAAGTAGGAAGTTATTGTGATGTTCCTTATTATTATCATCATCATCATCATCATCATCATCATCATCGTCATCATTCATCATCATCGTCATCATTATCATCATCATCATCATCATTATTAAATTATTATAAAATTCATCATGTTCTGGCTGTTGTCATTGCCGTCTTTTCTTCTGTTAGGCAAGTCATAACAAATGACCAAAGGCTAACAGAATTGTCTCTTCTTCACATTTCTAACACTTTCCTCAAAATCCTTGCAGTTCCCAACAAAGCAGTTTTTTGAATTACTCCAACATTGAATGGTATCCCTAGCTTTTCAATCCACCTATCAAATCCTTTGGTGACACTTCCAAGGGCTCCTATCACTACAGGTACGACTTCTACCATTTTGAGTTTCCACAATCTTCCGATCTCTCTCAAAATGGTAGAAGTCATTATTATTATTATTATTATTATTATTATTATTACAGGACAAGAAAAAAGGTTATTTTCTCAAGTCTAGTTGTTCTTGGATGCAGAGTTAAATCCAAGCTCTAAATGTATGACTCATGGATACGAAGCATAACACAGCATTTGAAATGTCGGTGTACTTCCAAGATTCCTGGAACTTTTGAACTCGAATTGTTGGGCTGTTAGATTGCTTTTTCTTCTCATTCTCTTAAGTGTTTCTGTCAAAGGTTTTTCTTTTCTCTTTAGCTGCTTTACCAGTACACCAAAATAGCCTTTTAAACTTCGCTTATCGGCCGCATTATGCATGTGCTGACGATAACCCAAATGAGTCCCAGGCTCATTTCAGTATGCGCTGAAATAACATGACGGACAAATCGTAAGTGCTCAACTCATTTCATCTCCAACTTCTAAGTTACTTTTGCAAAAAGTGATTTCTTCTTACCCTTGCAAGAACTTAACTGTGTAATAATTTCTCCGCCTAAACATTTTCACGTTGTTTTTTACAATTATTTTCTAAAGATTCACTTGTCCAAAGGACAAGTAAGATTGACAACCCAGTTGTTCATTGGCTAAAACCACTTGTCTGGGGCAAGTGGACAGAATTAACCCAGAATTAACCAAAGACTTTTAGTTAAGCAAGGTGGTTAGTACAATCTGTAAATAATAAACGAAACCAATAACCTGTTATTTTTGTCTACAGATTTTTTTGCATACTCAGGATAAATGTCCTCTGGCAGCAAGTCCTTGCCCGTATGCTGACATGGGCTGTACTAAAAAGGTAATTTTTATTAAGGGAATGCAGTTCATTTCCAAAAGCTCAAAACAAAAGGGCCAAGTTATTGTGACATTTCAACGTGCCCGGAAACAAACAAGTTCAGTTTGAGTCAAAATATATGTAATTGAAAGAACCTGAAAAATTTACTCTAAAAAATTTACTCTAAAAAATTTACAGTAACAAGTCGAGTACTTTCTTTAAACTGCTGTGATAAAAAAGATCACGCTATGTTAGATGGAAAGCCAAGGATCGGAAAAAATTGCACAATTATCCGAATAATTGGCAGGTCTAATGTGACCTGTTGAAATAAAAATTAGTCTTTTGGGCGCCGGACGGTTTGCTGTCCGATTTGAAGTCCCTCTCCCCTTAAGGATAGGACTTCAGGGGCCCTCGATGCAATTCCACTGGCCTAACTAAATAACCAGGTGGTCGGGTTTTCTAAACGCTTAAATAGCTATTTCAAATGTTACTTTCAATACGCGGCCCTACAAGCTACAATCCGGTTTTAATATCACGGGTTGCCAAGAAAGGTTCGTTACTTTTTGTTTTGAGAAATCAATGCCCGGTTAATGTCCCCATTAAGGCTTTGACGTCCAAACCGGCCTAAAACGACCAGACTTAGTATTTTACTCTGTCTAACGCCAGACGATTTTACTCGTCAATGGGGTATTACCCAAGGCCAAGCGCACTATTTTCGGAGAATGGCACAAACAATCAAATATTTTTGTACGATGCCATTTCGCCGTCGTTTTCCTTTTTTTTTTTTTTGCCCTTTTCAGGAACATTTTGTCGGCCGAGAAATGGTCATTTAACAGTCTGGAAGTCAGTAACAACCTTTCTTCTTGCAGGTACGGTATGATGAAATGGACTCCCATATTGAATCTGACATGAGACTACATCTTGATTTAATCGGGTTAAAGTTGAGGGATACAGAAGAAGAGTTACAGAAGTTGAGAAATCAAGAAAAGTTACAGAAGTTGAGAAATAAAGAACAGTTGCAAAAGTTGAGGGATACCCAAGAAGAGTTACAGAACACTAAACAGCTGGTGAAGAAACTTGAAGAGAGGATAGATTCTCTTGAAAATAAGGCCTGTGTATATTTGTGGAAGATTCGTGGCTTCCATGAACTCTTGCGACAAGCTAAAGCCGGCTACAAAGATGAGATAGATAGTGCTCCATTTTACACAAGTGAATTTGGCTATAGGGTTAGAATGACTTTGTGTCCGAATGGTTACGGCGAAGGAGAAAATACCCATCTGTCGATTTTCATTTATATCATGAAAGGTGATTATGATTCCAATTTACAATGGCCTTTTCCTAAACGAGTAACGTTTACATTGATCGATCCAAAAGAAAATCCAGCGGACAGAGATAATATCTCTGTGACAGTAGAAGAACAAGGAAAAGACGATTGGAACTGCAGACCCGGGAAAAAAGGAAATAGAACAGGCACGGGATTTCCCGAATTCGTGTCACATGATAAACTGATGACAGGTGGCTACATTTTAAACGATACCATTTTTATTGAAGCGAGAATCGTTTAAATGTTCTTTGAAACAAAAAACAGAAACAAAACTTTTGAAGTAAAACTACAAAAATGTTGCAGACTGTGGGAGTTAAGTTAATGTAAGAAGCCAAACACTAACCTCGAACTCAGGCTCTCTCTCTCTCTCTCTCTCTCTCTCTCTCTCTCTCTCTCTCTCTCTCCCTCTCTCTCTCTCTCTCTCTCTCTTTTACTGCTTTGCATAATTTGGAAGGTGATCACCCAAAATAGAAGGGGATGTAGAGTTTTTTGAAAAATTTATGTGCACTTGGTCGAAAACTTTGTTTCTTTATATGGCGACAACTGGGCCTTGCATAACCACGGAAAGAAATGCGCACAATCAAATCAAATCAAATCAAATCAAAAGAAAAGGAAACAAAACAAAATAAAATAAAGAAACAGCAAAAACATCGAGCTATACATCGTTTTAATCGAACGGACTACTAATTGAGAAACAGTAACAGTCGTGTGACAAACAAAGCTACTTTTCGCTTTTAAAACGACTTTAACTTTGGTGACTCTGAAATAAGTTAA
>NC_090880.1:29155248-29157748 GCF_036669935.1 Montipora foliosa
CACAAGAATGGGACCTAGCTATGCCAATCTTTTTGTAGGATATGTTGAACACCAATTTTTTAATCAGTACAACGGCCCCAAACCTGAACTCTACGACCGCTACATCGACGATTGTATCGGCACTATTTCATCTAGCAGAGAAGAACTCGATCATTTTATAACCTCCGTCAATTCTTTTCTTCCGGCTCTTAAATATACCTGGGAAATTTCGGAAACTTCATTTGCTTTCTTAGATATCAAACTTTCTATTACTGAGTGGCAGCGTGCTATGTACCAGTGTGCACTACAAACTTACAGATTCTCACAGTTATTTAATGTATTCACCATCACATCCATCACATGTCAAGAACTCCATTCCTTATTCTCAATTTCTTAGACTTCGACGTCTATGTAGTGATGACTCCGATTTTTCCAGCAAATCAGAGGAGATGTGCCAGTTCTTCGAAAAACGTGGCTATCCTGTCTCTGTGGTCAAAGCGGGCCATCATCGTGCCCAACAATTTGATCGACAGTCATCACTACAAACGCCACAAAAAGATAAGAATGACAGAATTCCATTCACCCTCACTTTTCATCCTCATAATTACGCGGTCAAAAGTATCATTCTTAATAATTTTAAATTACTCCAAAATGATCCCGAGACTGGTAGAATCTTTTCGCAACCTCCGCTTATTTCATTCAAAAGCGACAAAAACGTAGGCAACTTTTTAGTTAGAAGCGCGTTCAAAACTAACGAGGAACCCGGCACTTTCAAATGCGCGCGCTTACGATGCAAAACTTGTCTTTTCATTGTTAACACTAGCAAGATATCGGATCCTAAGCGATCTGTTAAGATCACCGATCGTTTCACATGTACCTCCGCAAATGTCATTTATTGCATAACCTGTGCGGATGCATCTAAGCCAGTCGCTCGCCATTTCAATCTGCCTAACCACTCCAAAAAACACATGGCTATCTGCGGCCTTTCCCTACATCTAGGTACGACGGAAAGCCGCAAGAATCTGGAACAAAAATTCATCTTTCAAATCGGCACCCTTAATCCTCACGGTATTAACGAACGCTTTTCATTTAACTAATATATTCCTATTTTTCACGTTGCCATGTTACCACCAATAGCGTAGCTCCTACTCTACTATAAAACTACACGTAACCCATAATCCCTCGATTCGCTCTGACGAAGGGCTAACGCTCGAAACGTCAGCTTTTAGAATCTCTGTACGGTGGCCAATTTACATTATCAACTCCGTTGATAAAACCAAATTTTTGTATACTACTTCCCCACCGACGCAGCACCACAGTTTCTCTAGAAACTACCCCTTCATAAATTTTAGATACTCACATTTCATCATCCTCATCTGTGCTGTCCGATCCGGCGAGACACGTTCTGTAAAAAGGAATAAAATCAAAATGTGAGGCAAGTGGTTTGTGATTAAGGAGACAAACGAGCTACTCTGATAACCGTTGCGTTAATTAATTATCCAAATAAGCAACAGGATTTCAGTGCATTTATTACCTTTTCTTCTCAGGGCTCAAGCTGTCCTTCGCCGACACATCTCTGCTTTTTTAGCGGGAAAATCCCATCCAACGTTGCTTCGCGGTTGACCAAGTACTGGGTACCAAATTTTCGTCATTTCGTCACTGTTAAAAAAAAAAAAAACGAGTGAGTTTTACTCAAGAGCGTGTTTGTTATCTTTAAACTGAATTAATTACCAAAGCTTAAAAAACTAAAAGACCTCAAAATAGGCCAGGACATTACAAAATAATTAAACGAGTGAAAGTGTGAGCCAAATGCCCTCTGCTGGTACGACGTCTGGGTGACCCCTCAAGTGATTTTAATGACCCCCCCTCTTGAAAAAATTAACTGGAACACTGCAGTTCAATACCACCCAACTCAGTGCCTTCTGTTTTTGTGTAACACGTACCACAGGCAACCCAGAGTACGTTCATGGAGCGTCTAGTCTTGACTGAGTATGCGAGAGTGTGAAACAGACGGAAGTGATAAACTGTTGGCGTTTACGGCAAAGTTTAGATGAATGTTCGGTCATGTCGAGGTACGGTTCCTTAAAAGAAGCCATAAGCAAATTCGAATGCTATAAAGATGGCACGAGTTTATTATTTAAGCGAACCTGCGCTTGCTTCGAAGAGATCTTAACGAGTATCAACAGTGAAATCGAAGCCGCAGAAGACAACCTGGAGATTTTTTTTCGCCAGCTGGACGAAGTGGAAAGAGAACTTCAGAAAAACCCCTCTGTGTTCTTCATCGGTGAAAGCAGTTGTGGGAAAAGCTCGATAATAAACGAGCTGCTTCGGAAGAGTATTTTACCCGTCAACGAGACTCCGTGCACTGCTAGAATCGTCCGCATCAAATACTCAACGAAGCCTTACGCACGTCTCCTTGGTGTAGATGGAGAAATTAAAGGGAACAAAGAGTATTCTCCTGAAAGAAGACAGCTGGAGAATCTTGTTGTCGATTCCGATCCGGACAGGGAAAGCGAAAATG
>NC_090880.1:29162748-29165248 GCF_036669935.1 Montipora foliosa
TTTTTTCACGTTTAAGGACCTGCAAACGCTGAGATTCTTAAAGGACAAATATCCTCAATCTTGCATAATGTATGTGTGTAACAAGGTGGATATCACCGAAGAAGCACGCGGGCACGACTACGTTGTTGATGATGATGATGAGGAGGAGGAGGAGGAGGAGGAGGATGAGGAGGAGGAGGAGGAGGAGGAGGATGAGGAGGACAGCAAAAGTAAAGGAAATGGCTTTCCAGCTGCAAGCAAAGGAGAAAAAGTGTTTCTGCAGTTAAGAAAACAAGGATTCGTTTCTGGTGACTGTTGGAAATCGTGTCCCTTGTTCCATGCTATTTCTGCAAAATTGGTTCGTGAAGAAAGGAGAAACGGGAACCTCACAGAAGCCACCGAAATATTTAGAAGGTTTGAATCCCATCTGAAGTTGCACCTTGGAGATATTATGAAGACGCAGACCAGAAAAGTTGTGCAAAAACTGATGGTCCTCCAGGAAAGCTTTGTCAACGTTGTGCAAGTGCAGAAAACATTGGTAACTCAACAGGCGGGTACCCTTCCTGATATCTTAAGAAAAGGACGTGAGACTGAAACAAAAATGCTTAATGCACTCTCCGTGCTCACATTCGAGTCGGACCAATCAAAAAATAAAATTGCGAAGAACGTCAAGAGGTTAAAGGAAAAGTTTATGCGCGACGCTGACGAATATAAACCCGCAAGACTGCGATATCTTCGACGTGAAGCTCAAGCTATGATGAAGAATGACCTCGCTCCTCTGGTAAACGAACTTTCATTGCTTAAGGACAGTGATCTCCTATTAGAGCGGTTTCTTCTTGACATGAAAGGGAGTATCTTGGAGAAAACGTGCAACTCCCTTGCCATTTGTGTCGAGAAGGCAATGAGAGCGTTGATCAAGGAGCTCACAATGGCGATCATTGACTTCAATGAAGATTTGGCCCATCCGATTGTTTCACGGATTTTGGAAGAAACTTATGGCATGCAATTCCTGGCAGTGAAAGCCGAAACGGATGAATTTCTGAAAACTGTTCTAAATGGACTTCTTGACTCTATAAAGGAGGCCGCCAGCATTGCTCTGCGTAAAGAGGTCTCACAACGTCTGAGCACAATGCATTTGCCAGCGGTCTTCAAGAAAAACATCCGTGACAAAGAAACTCGACGTCTTATAGTGCAAGCTCTCTTGGATACAATTGACGAAACGCACGTGGCAGAGGTCGTGCACCAGGCGTCTTTACACCGTCTTCGAGCAATGCACAATCGATTTGACGCTGCCATGAATTTGTTCCAGACCTTGCAAACAAGTTTTGCCCACTCTCACATAGTCTCTCAGCTCGAAAGATTCCGTGTTGACTTCACACCCAGGATTCGTGCCCTCGCTGTTGAAGGGAAGGCCCTGCATGATATGCAAAACCGAGGACCCGCCAAGCTTGGTCCCCGTATAGCCAAAACAAGGCTGGGAGACATCTATGACTGCGTCAGCGAGAAGTGGTGCAGGGCTGCACCCAATTGGCAGTGCGTTGTGAAGGTGCTTGAGAAAAAGAGATTGAGTGAAGACATTTGGAACCAAACAGCAGTGGATTTGGGCGACACTTTGTAAGTGATGCCTTCAATAAATATGTAATTCACCAAAGGAAAGCAATAGACCTAATCGGCTAACTCAATGGCTGCGATCACACCCGAGAGAAACACAGTGTAACACTAGTGTTGACGCTACTCAGTAGTGCCAACTCTCTGGTGTTTGGAATCCCTAGGGGAACACTAAACAATAGAACTTGATTAACGCTAGTGTGAACTCCCTAACGCGACGTCAACCACTACTCACAACACTAGCGTTACACTATGTTTTCTCTTAAGTTTCACCGCAACCAATGTTGTACCCACTGCAAATCTCCCGGGATTAAGATTCTTTGTGTATCGTATTTGCGCGATAGTGCTTGCGGCTGCATTCGGGGAGTAAACGCTAGTGTTAAATCAAGTTGTATAATTGTTCAGTGTTCCTCTAGGGATTCAAAACACCAGAGAGTTGACATTAGAGTAGTATCAACACTAGTATTCTGCCCTTATCTACAGAATTATTGTACCCATAACCAAGAGGAATAACATGACAAGGCAAGATCTTGAGTTATTGGTTATGTTTATTGCTTACAAATAAATACTTTACACAATACTAAGCAAAAATGATAGAATTTCCAATTATCGAGTAGAGCGAGGGAGGCCAGACCTAACTATAAAACCTCGTAGAGGAAATGTAGGAAATCTGGGTCAGACTACTAATCGAGACTACTCCTCGTCCCCTGACATGACTGTTCATAATGCTCCTTATAAGTTCAACTACTTGGACACTTTGAGAAGATCATCTTTTGAATATTTGATGTAGCGCCTTTTGGAAGATGAGCAGAGCCAACCGGCGTCCAATGAACGGCAGCCCGAGTTCGATGCTGCACCAGATTTCAGGCCGTGCATGCTTAACTGTTGAATGCTAACGGCAAATGGCGATACG
>NC_090880.1:29167748-29182748 GCF_036669935.1 Montipora foliosa
TAATCATCAGTGCGTGTATTCATACATGATTTTGCATTTAGTTTGTCGGTGATTACAGAGGTTCTGGGGGCCTCGCATTGCGGTTTACATTTTGGTACATTACGAAAGGTCACGTGGACAACGCGAGCACGCGACAATAATTTTTCCCGCTTTTCTCTGACTGACGACGTCTGTTATTCCTGTTAATCCCAGAACAATTGGCACATTTTTTATATTCGAAACAAGTTGCAATGATCATAAAATCATCGACATACCGAGAAATTAAATTTTCCGGTGACGTTTGTCGTGCTCGTCGTCGTCCGCTGCCTTCGATCCTGAATTTCGGCCAATGACCGAAATAGGAAAACCAGTTCCAGGGAAATCGACTAGCGCGCACTTCGCATATGATCACAAGTCAACCAAGCAAAACGCCACTTGTGTCTAAGGGGCTGTTTACATGGAGGTAGGAAAATCCTAGCACTAGGAAGATCCTAGGAGGCGGATCATCCAAGCGCCATATTTTTTCTGTATTCAGTTTACATGCAAGAGGTCGTACTTGGCCCTAGTGCTAGGATCTTCCTAGCTGTGAGCTAGGAAGATCCTAGCACCATGTAAACTGCCTTCGCTCGGAAGTTCCTGGTATTAGGGACAAAAAAACAAACATGGCCGCGAAGGACCCAAATTACATGTTTGTTGTTCTCGCCCGCCATCTTGCTTTCATTCTCCACTTCCACCTAGACAGAAATTTCTGCATGTAAACCAAACGAAAAGTTGTTTCCCCTTCTAAGATCTTCCTAGTGCTAGGATCTTCCTACATCCATGTAAACAGCCCCCTAATGATGTCCACCCCTGTCAGCTGAGTTGCTGTGTAACATCCGATGCTCCTCTGCCAGTATTTAGCTGCTTCAATGTTATACCGTTTCTTATTTTCGGACTTTGACTATGCTTTGCTTATTCTTGAAGGGACATAATTCAGAAACTCCGCGGCTCGCATCGAAACCTTTTACGCTTGTTTGGCTGGGTGTTCCATGCGCCTGGTGTATTACACGTCGTAATGGAGAAGGCGGAGAGAGGTCTTCTTCAGGCCCTAAGGAGGGGATTGCCAGAGATGATTAGAATGAACATCGCCGTGGATGTTGCTGAAGGGCTGAAGGCCATCCATGATGTAAACTATGCTTACAAGGACCTTAAACCTGGAAACGTCTTGGTGAGTGTTTTAATGACAAATCCTATATTCTCACTAGTCAAAACTGAACTGTTATCAATCAAGGGAAACGCTACAACACTTAAACCGAATTTTTAATTTTAAGAGCGAAGCGAACCAAGTACATTTGCTTAGATACGACTGTGTGCATGTGTTGATGGAAAACTAACAGTGAGCGAGTGACAAATAAGCGACGCTGTCATCTGTCCAGTGAACGTTTCAAAGGCTGTCTTAATTTGACAAGAGGCCAATTCCTCAGATGCACTTCAAAGCCTGCTTGTAGGTAGTTCACTATATTGTGATGTAGGATGTTTCTTTCCCGGCACGGTGGGGATGCGGGATAACAAGATATACACATACCTTATGATAAATGTCACGAAGTGTTCTCGCACACGTCTCCTCAACCGTCTCACCAAGTGTCCCAGTTACTCCTCAAGTACACACAATTTGTGTATGAGATAACCATAAGCTGCATGATACCAATCCTATCTTTAACGCTGTGTTGTTGTGAATAGGTAGTTTGCCTTTAGCCTCAAAAGGACAGTTTGAAATGAGACTCAAGGAAGTCCTGAAGGGGTACTTGGCAAAATTGTCATTGATGAATTACCTCCCTATATATTATTTCTAGTTAATGCACGACGGAACAGCCAAGATCAACCTTGCCAAACCAGAGTTTCCTTACGAATTGACGCCACTTGGCGAACCATTTCACATCTCACCAGAGATGTACCGTTACCACGGGAAAGGTAACCTTGCTCACCCCTCTTACGACATCTACGCTTATGGCATGCTACTTTGGGTACTGTGTGAAGGATCTGGGCATGCGCGGCCTGTAGTGTACGAGAATCTCAATAGCACAGAAATACGGGAAGCTGTGGAGAAGGGCGTGTTACCAGAGAGAGAGGACACTCAGGGGGTGATGGCCAATACATGCTGGGAATTGATGACGATTTGCTGGAAGGAAAGGAGAAAGGTTTCAATGGATTTGGTTGTCGCAAACGTCAAAGAGGTACAGGCGCGTTTCAGGTTAGTGATGCTAGCGATGTAATGGAAATGTAGAGAACTTTGCCAGCTCGTCTGAGACGTCTAGCCAACATAGTTAACTGCAAAAAAGAAGTGCAAAAGCTACTCTGTTTGTTCGACGGAAGTTGGACGCCTTATTTCTAATCTTATTTATCAATGATGACTGAGCTTTCCATGGTACAGTCCACAGTTTTGGAAATACGACAAAAAGCACCCAAAGTAATTGCTATGTTTGTAGAAAGCTTAATAATCTGAGAACACTTAACGTTCATAATTAACGTTCATAGTTATAATACTGCTCAACGTTTGAAAGGTAAGGCGCAGATATAAACATCCTTGATGCTTACGTGAACGCTCGGTGCAGGGCCTTGAAATCTGTCGACAAGAGGTCACACAACAATCCGTGCAAGTTCCGTGGCGATTGCAAGGAAGCTAGATGTCGTTTTTCTCTGGCAAGATTTGAGACAGAATTCCCATACTTCGTCTGAAAATTTCAAAAGATGGTTGCACGCTTTTCAGCTCTGTCGATACCCCTCTACGTTGAACAGGCAATTGTTTTTATCTCTAATATTACCTTCACCATTCAACGTTTATGCAGATAATTTTTTAATATTGCATGCGGAATATGGGGGCCGCCGTTTGCCTTGAAATGGACAGAGGACGTTGGGGATATTGATAACTGAGCAAATATTGCTTTTTGTTTCGTCCTTACAGAAGCATAAGTCTTCTTTTCGCCCAATTAAATAAAACGGATAAGAAAGTTTTAAAAGTTAGCGATCCTCTCGAACGGCAACTTGGCACTATTTAATTCGGCAAAACTGTACCGTGGAAATGCAGAAAATAATAATGACAAGTTTTGTTGCGTGTGTCTAAAGTTTGTAACTACAACTTTTACGATTGAGCTTAAAAATGAGATTACTTTCTGAAAGAGACAACATTTTGAAAAGCATTTGGTGACAACTGAGATTAGCGATACATGTACACACCGGCACGGCACGCACACTGAATCTGACTAGACACATAAATAAAGATCCTTTCCTTTCTTTTTTTTCTAAAAACATCTACTAGTAGTTTTGGGGCAGAGGCTGAACGTTCTTATTTTTTTTCATTTGAGCCTGAAAACGTTCTTAAAGGCCCACATTCGCCAAGAAGTCATGATTGCGGTCGTTTGTTTTTGCTTTCAAATGACGGTTTGTCCAAATGGGTGATCTGATTGCCTGAATGGCGTCAGGCGAATTACGCTGGAAACAACATGTCAGCTATTTGAATAATTTCGTGTTACACGAAATTCAGTGGCGGTGCGCAATGACTTTTGGGCGAATGTGGCCTTTAGCATGTTCTTCAAGTTGTGTGGTATACAAAGTTCGATTAGAAACTAAGTTATTCTCCGTATCATGCAATAAGAAAATCACATTGTGCTAGTTCATTATCCTGTTAGCCGACTGCAGTTTTACAGTTCTTTCATCTTGACTTGCTACTCACAAAAACAGGCAAAAAACAAATAAACGAAAACTGAATCTCTGACTGGGTACATTGCCTGATTTCAAGCCGAGGGGGACAAGGTACAAGTCTGCAAATTATGGGATTAGCAACTATTGATCCACATATTCAGAAAGTGCACGGTAAGGACTTGTTTCCATATCTCAAAGTTCCCTTGGACGTGAGGGGCCTGGGGTGGCGGTAGGGGGTGAAGGGTACAATAGCTAAAACAACCCAAACTTTTACAAAAAATGCTAACCTTCGGCCTAAACAATGTGCTTTAGATAATGTTTAGGCCTAAGGTTAGCATTTTTGTATGGGTTTGGGTTGTTTCAGTTTTGTTGTTTCAGGCCCCTGGAAATTTTGGATGGGAAATTTCTAAGCAAGGCAAGATTTCGTTTGCAAAGCACAAGTTGCCGTACACGCCGTTCCCAGCATGCAATGCAAGAAAATTCACTGCCGGGAAATCTGCAACAAAGAAGCAACTTGATGGAAGACTAGCAAACAGTAACAATAATACGAATTCTTTCAAAACAAAATTTCACTCATCGCTTGCTTGTATTACCTTTTGTCGCAGCTGGGATCGAACACACTATCTAACGCACGTATTCGAAAAAATGTAATTCGGCGAATCGCTGGGCGGGAGTTCATAATTGCGGAAAACGTTATTGCCGCCATTTTGGCACACTATTTACCTCTTACTGCGCTGTTATTGTCGGTGAGCAAAGACTCAGGATCCACATCCTGGAACATGTGTCTTCTCCCATAAAAATACAATACATTTAGTTCTCAATCGGCATCAGATATCTACGCTATTTCTCTCCTTTCCAGTTTTAAATTAGCCCATTGAAAGGGGTGCGTTTTCCTTAATCGGAAATTTTTATTGGTCATGTGAGACTAAGTCGTGCGAATTAGAAAATTAAGTCATAGGCACTTTGAACTAATCTAGTTGGGGTCTACCTGTAGAATTTAACCAGTTATTTTAATTCTTTAAACAGTCGAGAGAGGAATAGGCAACCTTTAACTTGTCCTGTGGATCAAACCAACCTTAGAGGACGACAGGTAAGTGTTCCCTGGTTGTTACAGTACCACGCATGATGATTGGTCATGTGATTTTTTTGTTTTAAGCTGGCTCAAACCATTGTTATTAGAAGGATTGACACTACAACACTTTATCACGTAACAGTAATGTTATGGTACCATGTAAAACATCAATTGTTGCTGACCAAGATGCAGTCATTTTTGTGACGTAAAAAGTTACCATGGCAACAGGAAAGCCCTGCAGAAATACAGTATATTTTGGCTTTAGTCGCTCATACCTGAAAAACGAACTCAGTGACCCCAATCTTTTATTGCATAAAAGTGATCAGCAGGCCAAGATGAAACTCTCTGTAAAGTTTAAGGTGGCTCCGTATCCGCTCCACAGAATTTTTTTAAACTTTGCAGAAGTTTCATTCTGGCATATTACATTTCAGAAATTAAAAATGGGGTCACCGAGTTCGTTTTTGAAATATCAGTAGCTAAAGTCAAAATATGGAGTGTTTTTGCAGGGCTGTCCTGTTGCCACGGTAAGTTTCTACGTCACAACAATGACCGAATCTTTTTCAGCAATAATTGGTGTTTGATATGGTACCATAACATTGCTGTTAAACTTGAGCCATTTGAGCCACCTTAATTCAAAATGTGAGAGGAAGTGGTCGATTGGAAAGATTTCAACCTGGCCCACTGAAAGCTCACCACAATTCCGATTTCTCTATCTCTATATCCCTTTTGCATGCCGAGCAGGCGAAAACTTCTCCCTCTCAAAGATCGCTTGGTGTTCAATGTTTTTCTTGTTACTCGCCAACGTTGAGATTAAGCGTTTCTTGATGCAATATTGATTTTCACTTTTGCCTTGCCTCTTTCATCTTTTGCGTGTCGTAAAGCGGGAAAATATATTTTGAACTTAGTTTCCACAACGTCGGTTCTACAAATAGATAGTTTCTCTTCTGAGGAGCAAAACAAAAAAGCTTTTTTTACGAAGGGAGAGAAACGAACCCTTTTTTTATTTTCGGGTACAAAATTAAGACTTCTTACGCAGAGTTCTTCATTTTTTCTGAGTCTTATTTAATAGGCCATTTTTCCTATCCGAGAACAAAAAAAACCACAATTTTAAATTGTTTTCTCGTTTTAGGACTTATTGTCAGATAGAGCAACAAAGAGGAAGATTCTTTCACCCCTTGTCAGATGTCCTAGTGAAGGTTGTCAATGGACTGGCGAACTGAGCGCAAAAGATGCAAGTCTTAACTCTTTTCAGTATTTAGTAAACATCAAAAAAAAAAAAAAAGGGAAAAAACAAAACGTACATAATAGTAAACTTGGGGTCTTGTAACGACAAAAAGCTGCCGTTTTCTTTCTTAGACGTTGTACCCAGCTAACATGCTCTCGTTCGATCTCTATTAATTTACCGTGGTAAACTTAAGTGGTAAGCTATACAACAATTGCAAGAGGAGCAGTTCCTCAGATGAAAGAAATAACTTGAGATACGCGTGAGAAAGAAGCTGCCTCTATTTGATTTAGTGGAAAAAGCACTTACATCGTATTCATACCGAGATTTGTTCTGACTCGCAGTTACACACTGATTTTTTCTGCGAAATGGTTTTCTCTCACACCTGCGGCGGTCCTAGGTGTGTCTCGGTCGAACCTCCTAGACTGAATTGGAAAACGTTTAAACACAAGCTGATTCTGAGAAAACACCTACAATAACACAATAAAAGTCTGGAAATCACGTATCCGAGGGGCATTTCTCTGAATCCCCCTTAGTAGGCTTCGCCTTCGTCCCTCTGTTCAACCAGTATATCTAGTTATCTTCCAATCTCAAAAGAAAGTAACGCATGAAACATTTGTAGCAGCGATGCGAGAAACCTCGCTCGACTGAATTCAACTTCTTTCAACGATCGATTGTGTCAACATAAAAGTAACAAATATATGTTGTTGGTAAAATCCGGTCTCAGGTTGAATCAATTTTTACCTAGGTTTAATTGATGATCCTCAGTTTACCAATGTTGAATTGGCGCTCTACATAGTTTAAATTAGCTATTCTCCACCCCCTCCCCGCCCCGACAGAAGAGTTGAAAACACTTATACCTTCCTTCCAGCTCTGTCTTACGCATCTCAACACATTTTATCGGTTTCTGTATTTATACACTATCCATTCAGCCTCAGCATCCATGAATGAGTACAACATAATAAGGAATAACCAAAACTAATCCTAACCTGACCATACTTTTTCTTTAGGTTTAATGTAGGCTGCAAAAAAGGTTTATTCACTTCATTTGAGTGCATATACAACCTAGGTAAAATGAGGATCACCAATTTAACCTACGTAAAAACGGATTCAACCTGAGACCGGATTTTACCGGCAACATATATAGTTTTCTTGCAATTTGTTTTGCTTCAAAGTTGCGAGTTCATGAAAATTGTCTATTGCCACATTGCGTCGATTCGTGCACAAATCCTTGCCAGCGCTTTGCATGAACAAATGGAACATATATTTACCATATCACAATGAAAGAGCCAGCTTCCATTTTCAGCTAGAGGAAGCCAAACAACTATAGCTGTCGAGTAACATACTTTCTGTGAAGTTGTGGGCGGTTGATTATCTTATCGGGCAAATGATTAATTGACACTTAAGTTTCATGTCCTTGAATGAAAAAGAGTAACATAATATAAGGTGAGAGAGCGAATCCCTGTGACGCATGATAATTATTTGAAATATATTTTTAGATCGCGCCCGCGCTGCGAAGGTTATTTTTATCTGTTGTTACCATGACCGCGCGGTCCACACCAACTGACCAATAAGGTGTTCTCTTTGAACTGAAAACAACGCAGTATGACATGGAACTAATAATAGATTTCAAACAATTTTCATCGGAACAGGGCAAAATATGGGAAATTCGCTTTCTTACCTTATCTTCTCTTGAGATGAGTTATTGGTTTATATGATACATACAGAATTATTGCAGTTTTCTAGATTTCATTAAAATAACATTGTTTGCATTTTTCGTGATTCCTATCCGTTGTCAACTGTTTAATTTTGTTCTTTTCTTAGACCCATTTGACATCTTGTCCTCATAAAGTCGTTTTTTGTACAAACTATGGCTGTCGTGTAACATTACCAAGGAGAGCTCTGCGAGAGCATGTGACCAGCACGTGCGACCATAGAATTATTTGCTGCAGTTACTGTGGTACTTCACACAAGGCATTCTCATCGGAGGTACACATCTTTCTTTCGATCGTTGAATGGAGCCGAAACCTAGTTTAGAGTAACATTATGTTAATAACTATCGAGATCTGTAACGGCACTGTCTGTGCTTATTTATTCCAAATTGCACGAGAAAAATCGTGTGATTAGTCTTGTTAATAATATACATGAAAAAAATTGGAGATGGTTTAGCAGAAGCAAGGCACGCGTATCACGCAGTCACGGAAAGATTGCGCCTTGAATTACAACATCCAGGGCTCGCATTTGATTTGCTATGAAAGAAAAACTTTCACCTTTATGGCTCTTATTCAACTTTATGCACTAATTAGTTTCATTTTTCTGCACTCTGTTTGGGATTAAGTGACGTACTGTCAGCGTGTCAACGCGCTGAATTTTTTTCATGTACCTGATTATTATTATTATTATTATTTCCCCGCTATAAAAACCTGAGGAAACGGGTCATAACCTAAGACAAAGGGTTCCCAGCGATCTCTTCTCTTTAGATTATGAAACAAGCACCTTTCTCAGAATCCTTGCCGTTCCTAATACTGTTGTCTTTTGTTTTATTTATTTTTATTATTATTATTATTATTATTATTAGTATTATATTATTTTTTACGTAATACCTATCAAATGTTGACGAGCTCCTGGTAATATTAAACAAGATTTTAAAGTGCACCTAACCCCAAAAAATTTTTTTGGCTAAAATGAATCTTTGCACCTGTTCGAAACGCACTGCGGCCATTTTTTCATTTTTCTAACAAATCCTGTCATTTTATAGGCTTCAAAAGTTGCGAAAATCCAAGCATCTTTTGTTCACGACCGAGTCAGAAGGGGAGTGGGTCTATTCCTGATTTGACGTCACAAACTGACTTACATTGTATTAACTCTTTGTAAAAATGCATGCAAAGTAGATTGTGACGTCAAATCAGGAATAGACCCACTCCCCTTCTGAGTCGGTCATGAACTAAAGATGCTTGGTTTTTCGCACCTTTCGAAGCCAATAAAATGACAGGATTTGTTAGAAAAATGAAAAAATGACCGCAGTGCGTTTCGAACAGGTGCAAAGATTCATTTTAGCGAATAAAATATTTTGGGGTTAGGTGCACTTTAGCTATGGATTACTCGTAGGCGATGTGAGACCTTGGGGCAGAAGGGAGCATTACAACGGCTTCCCAGGGATTAGTTCGCAGCACATTTGGCCCATTCAAATCCAAAACGACCATTAAAAAGACAGAGCTCCAGTTTATACTACTGGAATGGATAATTCAAATTTTGATGGGAAGACATGAAAGTCCTATATCACTACTGCGATTTATAAACATTATCATCGACGTGGGTGGACTTAACAGCAACAAGGAAGCCTATTAAAAAATTCAGGCTTCAAGGGGATTTGAACCCATGACCGATAAGTTATAAAAAGAGTTCAGCGCAATCGCAGGGTTTCGGGTTTGATTCTCGAGATTCTTAAGGCATCGATATTTCAGCATGGAAACATTTACTAAAAATTCTACATTTCAGAAAGAAATTGGAAAAAATGCGGGTAAATGATAATCAGTATCATGGGTACCAGTCTCCCAAAGAACCAAGGGAAGATAAATAAGTACAACAACAATATATTGTGTGTTAAGTGAACATTGGTTTGTGCCAATTTAGTCAGTAAGTGTTCAAGAAGAGATTTGGCTATAATAAACACTTTAAAGTCTCTTTCACGAAATGAGTTGAAGCAAAAATCTTTCGGGTTTGTAACAAGTATACTCGGAAATGACTTCAGTTGGGGAACACATCTCTTTGCCAAACGTCGATGGATTGGGCAACCAAAAAACTGATTATAATAAAACACCTCAAGAAGTGTATTTCTTATTGATCTCCTGTACAAAAGGTTTTTAATGAAAATCTATAAAATACATTAATAATTCATAAGCCTAACAGTCTATCAAAACATTGGTAAAGCGTCACGTGCATGAGCTCCACACCCGATAAAACACTCCTCATTGAAATTCTTTACATAAAGAATGGTAACAAGGCCCGGCTTATTTTTCGTGTATGCTAATATCTTCCCCTCACATTTTGAACCTTCGTTCGTACTCTTGAGGAATACGCTTTTTGCGCAATGTTTTGGAAGCCGTTAAAAAAACTAGCAGCTATCTATCGGTCGAGTCTACAAACAATCGGCTACGCCTCGTGTTTTTAAACCCGATGAAACACTGCCGCTCGTTTTTTGAACAGTACATTAAGCACTTCCTTACCATTTGATTTGACTCAATTTGCTTCTGAATTTTTGAGATTTTCAGTTAGGCGTTAACCCCCGTGCAAACGGGAGTTGCATGTTCCGTGCAAACGGGGGTTGAATGTTCCATCCGTTTGCACACGCTGTTGCATGTTGTTGGGACTTGTTGCACGAAGTTTGAAACTGGTCAAACGTTGGGCAACAACTCCCAACATTTCTCAGTTTTGCTCCGTGATCGCCGACGCGTAGTGCAACAGGTTGGACTGTTTGCACATCTCTTCCAACATTGTTGGGGCCACGCACGCGCATTACATACGGTCTCCATGGAGATAGCCATGCAATAACATGTCGAAAAAAAGATGGCAGCCGAATTTTGTAAGTTTACAAAGTCATATGGTTCGTATCGTTCCCATAAGACACTGTACGTCCTTATATTGTTGGGAGTTGTTGCGTCCTTTTGCACGGGGCTTTAGTGTCAAAATATCCAGGTGATCTGCTGACGTAATTTGCAGGACTGAGAAGAAAAATTTTAACGCCGTATCCCACAACCGCGCGCGCGGCCTTAGGTTTATTTTTCCAAATTATCCTGCAATATTTCCATCGCCAAAACTCAACAGATCATTCCGTGCCTTCCACATTTCCTGTTACTGAATGAATATTCAAGTGGAAACCGCCGTGATCTAACCTCGCCTCTGCCATCTTGAATTCGGAAATAACATTCAGGCCGCGCGCGGTTGTGGGATCCGGCGCCAAAATTTCTCTCCCCAGTCCTCCGAATTACGTCACCAGATCACCTGGATTTAATGCTTTTGTTATCGTTGAACTGCATTTTATTCTACTTGATTTTTAGTTTCATCGAAACTTTTGTGGAAAATTCCCAGTTGTATGTCCAAATGGCTGTGGATCGTCCATGACGAGGGAGAGGGTTTGTAAATAGTTAATTGTTCTAAGAGCTGCAGCACTGGATTTAAGAACAATTATTTTATTAAGTATGGCTTTTTTTTCGGATTGCGATCTGCCAAACTATAACTTATTACAAGACATGAGTCGGAATGAACTTGAGGTTTTCCTGATGGGATGTCAAACCAGAGCTCTTCTGGATCGGAAGCGATATCATGGCTCCTAGGCTCCGACAACAATTGCGACTATTGAACCTGAACTAACCCTCAGAAAAAAAAAATCAGAACTGATATTTTACCTTCGTTATAGTGTACCTAAGTTAACACAACGTGTAGTGACCTTTGAACTGAAAAGCGGTCAAAGTAGAGCCTCCTTATTGCCTCTCGAGCTCGTTTGTATATGCTCTAGTCATGTTTGATCTATTCTACAATATTCTCAATGCATTTTTATGACAGATCCCAGACCATGTTGCGAACGAATGCACATTGACGGTGATTTCTTGCCCGTATTCTAGCCTTGGCTGTTCAAGCAAGGTAATCCTTGAATAAAAACGATGACTGTAAACTATGAAATTCAAGATCTCGGAGGAAGTGCGGACCAAGGGAAACATCCGTCTCATCGTCAATCAGCATAATTCCTAATTTCATCCTCAGAACCACTCAGCCTTATCAATGAATGTAATAATGGTTAAAAATACATCGTACTCCTTATACGATTCTGATCACGTAAATAATTGTTTTACTTTCTGCTATGCACAAAGGCTAAATAGCTAAAATTCGAAGAAACTGTGCTGTGCAATAATGCGGATAAATATTAAATGAAACTTCGAATTTGCCCCCAAGAATTTTAAATGAGAACCAAACCTTTCGAGGATACTCCCTGTTCATCAATGGTTTGCAAGGGGTGGTTTAAAGAGGGAGTACCCCCGAAATATTTGGTTCTCATTTAAAATTCTTGGGCGTAAAATTGAGCTTTCATTTAATATTTATAAGCTAAATAGCTAACTACCAAAAATTTGCTGTCCGAAATGATCAAGACAACAGAAAGCCACATTTTTTCTCTTTGGACGAGATTCAAACAAGCGACCTCCCGCACTGAAGTCCGACGCTCAATTAACTCGGCTAACCGGTCAGCGGTTGATGTCACGGGAATTCCTTAAATCGTATTGCCTGAGAATACCTCTTCAGAGCTTCATTTTAAGTATATTTATTATAAAACTTGCTAATCACCTTCGAATTGACCAATCAGAACGCGCATACAACAGGGAGTTGAATTCGGGACTAGTGAAAAAAAAGATCAAGATTTGATCAAAGCTGGATTTGAAGCCCCCCCCCCCCCCCCCCCCTCCCCCCATCCAAATCCAATAATCCAAGCTCTAAGCAATAAATAACACATCCTTTTATTATTATTTTTTCTGATGCAGTTTCAGCGCAGAGAGAGAGAATCCCATCTTCAATCCGACATGCAATTGCACCTTGACCTCGCCTGTGTAAGGTTGATCAACACAGAAGAAAAGTTAAGGGCGACACAAGAGAAGATCAGTGCCATTGAAAATAGGCCACTGCCATGTCACAACAAGTACACGTGGAAGATAAAAGGCTTCCAAGAAATCCTGAGACGAGCAAAAGTGGGATTGCAAGATGTGATACAGAGCGATCCATTTTATACAGAGCAATGTGGGTATAAAATTAAAATGCGCTTGCATCCGAATGGTGCACAGAGCGGGAAAAACACTCATTTGTCGCTTCGTTTAATTATAATGAAAGGTGAATACGATGCTATTCTGCAATGGCCTTTCGCTAAACTAGTAACGTTGACATTGATCGATCAACAAGGAAACCCTGATGACAGGGAGAACATCGTTCGTTCGTACTCAAAGTGCAGCGGTTCCTGTTGCTCGAGGCCTGTGAAAGAAGAAAACAACGCAACAGGGTTTTATAAATTTGTGTCACATGATAACCTGAAAAAAAGAGCATACATTGTGGATGATGCTATTTTTATTGAAGCTAAATTCGACTAAAACTTTCTATGAAAGGAACCAGGGTTATTTAAACCAAATCTTTGTTTTTAGCTTTCAATTTAATTTGCAAAACACACTTCAGCTGACGAAATAAGGCCGCTTAGCTGAGATATACAAGAGAGGATGAGGAGAAAAAACACATCCCCATGCTCCATGATAGTTTTAATAAAAAAAAAAAATCTATTTTACGTTTCGCGCTATGCTGTGAAAGTTATTTTGCTCTCGTGCCCACAGTCGCGCAGCCTATGATCGATTACAACTAACCAATCAGGTGTCTTCCTTAAATTAGCCGCCATCATGATCACGTTAAATAAGGATTATCATTGGAACAGGCGCGTGTATGATGGATGTGTTCTCTCCCCCGATCCTTTCTTGATATTTAACAACTATTCACCGAAGTGGAAGTGGCTAGCAAAGGATATTCGGAGTTTGAGGAGCCAATCATAGCGCGCCTTGAACGCTATCCACTGTTTAGTAGGTACTAAATATTGTAAGCAGCGTGTTGCTTTCGTGCCAGTTATCACACAAAAAGTGTAGGCATAAAATCAAGAGATAATCAACGTTTTAGCCGTTAGTTAATTGTTTTCAAGATCTATACGCACCGCATTTTGTTAAGGTTTTGATCTGTGTGGGATTGATGTAACCTTGAATAACCTTTTCTTATTAGCGCTTGGCAACGACCAGTCACAATCGATTAATGCAGAATAACAATAAAAATAATGACTTAATTTCAAGTTTCCGCGTTTTGTACAGATTTCCTTTGTTTCAGTGTTCGGACAATCCAACAAAGATTCTCTTAACGGAAAACTAAGAAAAACCTGCAAAGCCTCTGTGTTAATCAAAGAGTTCTTATGAGCAAATCAATGCAAGGAACGTTTGATTGACACCAACCCGAAGACTATTTGCATTCTCTGCGTGACGCGTGACAGCGCCATGATCTTTCGTCCAAAGTAATGCTTTGCACGCCGTTTGTGAGTAGTAGATGAATACGTCAGAATTAAATCAGCTAGAAGTCAGGGGTTGTATCGCTTAAGTGTGAATAGTTTGACCTATAATTATCCCTAGTAAACGCGGCAAGGTTTACTAAACACCAGGGTGCGTACGAGGAGGATAAGATTGGATCTTTAAAATTGCGACCGTTAAGCCTTATGCGCATGCTCAATATGGCAGATTCATAGATCACTGTGTAAACAACGACCAGCTTAACAAAACAGAAGCACCGGACCTAACCTGCGAAAAGAACGCCATATCGCGGGTTACACCGGATCTTGGTGAAGGATCTAATCAGCTATATAAATATGACACATATTAACGTACTCATTGCTTGTAAACACTTATGAAGAAAGGCAATGCCTTTCGAAATATTGGTTTTAGCCCGATAACATATTCATTCGCCGTTCAATCAACCTTTCTCTTTTTGTTTCTTTTTTCGCTTCTTGACTGCTTGTTTGCTATGACATCCATCATGAAAGAGATTGAGTGTAGGTTGATAGGGTCTGTCCATTTTAAAATCTACAATGAAAAGGGAACACGATTTGACTTTACCTTGGCCTCCTTGTAAACGAATAATTCTGCACTTACCAGAAGTTAATAGAAACGCAAGAAACGAAAAAGTCAACAAATCCTGCAGAATATTGGATATGGCCTGAGAGTAACGTTGTAACCCACTTTAATGACAGACAAAAAAGAGCATAGCTACAGTAAGGGTAAATAAACTACAGCTTCGTGTAAGCGTACCAGGGTGGCCAGAAAAAAAACCTGCCCCAAAGAACCCGTAGGGACAAAAATGGACAGGAAATCTGGGACGGGCCAGGCATAACTCAGATCCCCCGCCAGGACTCTAAATAAATTACTCAAAAATCACAAAGTCTTCAAAAGAGGAAATCTAACTCTGATTAAACAATCGCCAGCGAATACTGGAA